>NC_142937.1:12648500-12766000 GCF_046866305.1 Octopus bimaculoides
TACTGAATTCTTCATTTTCAAAATGAATTGATACAATGGCAATGTATGCCATTAGAATTGTGGTATCAAAAGTATTACGTTTGTATATTCATATATCAGCCATGACAGAAAGATTTCAGTACTTATCACTTGCTGGTACCTACCTATACCAAACTGAAGGCTTTATTCCTTATCAAAATCTCACAATTCAAAATTTTTTACCCAATTCAAAGCCTTATATGTTCAGTTCAAAACCTTGACCAAGCCAAGATGCTATATGAGATCCAAGACATTATGACCAATTTTGGATCACCGATTTATTGATCACTCATTTTCTTATTGTAGAAATTAATTGCATGGATAAGTTCTTGAAATCTTTTCATGTGTTTCTCTATTCCTTACTTATTATATGATATTTCCAGTAGCTGTGTTCCATCTATTTTAACCAGCTGAATGAATAATGTTAAAGCACAGAAGCGTATTGCAATTTATTGTGAATAATTAGCATAAGTTATCTACTGGCTTCCTCTTCATTTTACATTTGCTCTTGATTTTCACAAATAAAAATTAATAAATAAATAACAAAACAGAATGAAATATGTAAATATCTTTCAATTTGAGGTTAGTTTTATTTTCTAAACTTTTTTTCAAAACAAAAATATAAAAGTGCGTAATAATATCAATGCAGCAGAGGAAATATAAAAAAAAAAGCAAAATTTTAAAACATGAGTAAAATAGGAAAAAACCTGTTAGGTTTCAATTTTTGTTTCTGGAAAAGATGCATTAGAGAAAATTAATTATTATCAAACTGTTTCTGGTGCTTTCTTTAATATCCAATTAGAACAAAATAATGATAGTCTTCATTACTTTATTATATGTATCAGGCATTTTTGTATACAAAGCACATGCGTGTATGAGTATCTAGGTATGCATGTGTATGTATATATATATATATATGCAGGCATGTGTATGTATTTGGAAACTTGCAAGATCTACACACTTGTTGTATACTGTGTATTTATACAGTAACTCAAAAGTGGTTGTAGATGTGTATGTTGTTAGTAATTTAAGCAACCCTATATACACACACTATTGAACTTGTGTGTGTACGTTTACATTTAAAATTTTATGTAAGACTGTGTTTCTATTGGATTGTGTTTTGGGAGTGTTTATCGGTTTGTGGTTCAAATAATCACTTCTGAGGTATATGGTCCTTGGGCAATTGCTTTCAACTGTATCTTTGGGCTGACTAAAATCTTGTCAGTGGGTTTGGTTGATGAAGACTAAAAGAAGCCCATATCTGTGTTTATGTATGTATCATCATCATCATCATCATCATCATCATCATCGTTTCACAAGCGTTTTCCATGCGGGCATGGGTCAGACTGTTTGACTGAGGTCTGGAGGGCCAGCAGCTGCACCAGGCTCCAATCTGATCTGGCAATGTTTCTACATCTGGATGCCCTTCCTAATACCATACATGTGTGTGTGTGTATGTGTGTATGTGCGTGTGTATATATGTTATATATGCATATATATATATGTATACATATGTATGTATATATATATATATATATATATATATATATATATATATATATTATGATCGGCCATTATTATGATTGACCGTTGACTGAACACTATTCAATTTTTTTTCTCCGTGTTTTTCTCCTTGTCTCCGTATTCTTTCTGTTGAAGAGTGTAGCTCGAAACGTCAAAGACTTTCCGTATTCCCGAGCGTCATACTAATATATACTTTTGTTATTTACACCACCTGTCCTCGTCTGTTGTTATTTTTTGTATATTCTCCCATATATATATATATATATATATATATATATAGTTGTATATATATATATATATATATATATATATATATATATATATATATATATATATATATATATATAATATATATATATATATATATATATATATATATATATATATATATATATGTATATATATGTGTATTTATATATGTATATATGTATGTGTATAGATATATATATATATATATATATATATGTATATACATGTGTACATATATATAAATATATGTAGGGATATAGATAGATAGATACATACATACATGCAAACACAAGCATAGCTGTGGGTTAAGAGGTTTGCTTCCCAGCCACATGTTTCTGGGTTCAGTCCCACTGTGTGGTACCTTAGGCAAGTATCATCCAGTATTGACCTAGGTTGATCAAAGCCTTGTGAGTGGATTCGCTTTGAGGAAACTGAAAAGAATCCTTTACTTGTGTGTGTTTGTGTCTACTTGTCTTGGTATAGTGTGTAGATGTAAATGATTGTCCTTGTGATATAAACTGTGCCATTCGGTTCCAATAAACAGCAAAAACATGTGGTCATGGAAAATATTACTTTGCTTGGAAACATGTAAAGGTTTGTGGCAAAAAAATGGCATCTGACCATAGAAAAATCTACCTTAATTAACTCTGTCCAACAGAGAGTATGATATAAATAGACATATTCATATTCCTACAGTATATCCACAATTTTTTCAGCAATGCAAATGTTCACTTGATAAACTGATATCAATATGTCTCCTAGACAATATTGCCTTAAGTATGAGTATAGAAATTTCACCCGCCTGCCAACCCTTGTTGAGCTAGTGTGGCAGAGTAGGCACATCAAGCCAGTGTGATCTCAAGCCATTATCTGGTGGAGAGAACATGCTGAGGCCTCCGTCCTGCAATGGACTGAACATGGGCAATCCAATCCAATCCAATCCAATCCAATCCAGTCCAATGCAATCCAGTCCAATCTAATCCAGTACATACTTATTTAGATCTGTGCCTGACAATCTTTACTTCAGGTTTGTGGGTAGTGTAGTAATTGCCATGGCTGGAGTGACAATTCCAGTTGCAGTTAGTGTCTGTTAGTCTTCTCATGATGCCATTTCTTCGTTAGTACACTTTTCTTCCACAGCAAAGTATAGAACCTTTGTATCATCCTACTGAAAATTGTTGGAGGATTATACTTCAAGTGCCAGAGTGGATTTATGGAGACTTGGAATATTTATATATATACACATATATATTCAAGAGGTTTTTAACTCAATATTCTACATACCGTTATTTATAGCTTTATCTACTTTGAGTTTGACTGTTAAAATTATATGTATATATATATTCTCACACACAAACATATATATATTCTTTCATTAATAAAATAATACTTGACTACAGTATAGTTGTTTCAGTACCTATCTGTGTCTTCTCAGATGTAAAGAAAAAAAATATATTATTTCCTTAATAAAAGAAATATTGAGTCTACATTTATAGTGTATTGAATACTTTTAAAGTTATAGTCTGCTTGATTCTCGTTCAAGATTTATAACCAATGCATACATTTGCATCAGTATATTTGCATAAGTGTGTGTGTGTGTATGTGTGTGTGTGTGTGTTTGTGTGTGTGTGTGTGTGTGTGTGTGTGTGCCAGCAATGCAAATTCTATGAATGTGTGCAAGTTAAACAATGTAAGTTGTTGTAGTAGTCTATGTTAGTATTTATATATATATATATATTTATATATATATATATATATATATATATATATATATATATATAGATATATATATATATATATATATATATATATATATATATATATATATATATATATATATATATATATATCTGTAAACTCTGTTTGACCTGTGTGTGTTTGCGTGTGTATGTATTTCAATATTTTATACATGTGATTAGATCGAAGAATGTTTCATCAGTTATATATATATATATGTATGTATGTATGTATGCCAATTGCAGAATATTATACTCTGCTGAAATGTACATGTGAGACATCTACAAAGGAATATCAGATGAATAGGTTTCCAATTCAACACAAGATAATAGAAATTGAAAGAATGGATAAATCTTTAGTTTTCTTGTTATGACTCCATCTTATATTCTTATTGAAACATAGGAAGAAGAAAACAAAATTGCCCTCAAGATATTTGCACCTAAATTAAGGTATGGAGCTCACAATTAGCTTTCATTATCCAATTATACACCTGGATATCTTTAATTATAGTTGGAATCATATTCTCTCTAGTATTCCTTTAAATATTGCCAAAGTTGGGGTTATTTAAGAAGACCTTCTTAGAAAGAAAACAAATGGGTAGTGAACTTATTACTAAGAGAGTGCAATGGACAAATTAGTTTATTAGTTTTTTCCTCTTTCAAGACTGGTTAGTATGTTTTCATTTACAATATAATCATAAATAAAATATTTATATGAATATGGGTACAGTTAAGCAGTTTGCTTTGAAACCACACAGTTTCAGGTTCAGACCCACTGCCTGGCACCTTTGGCTTTTAAGAGATTTCTGCAGTAGCTCCAAGTTTACTCATATCTTATGAATGAATCTGGTTCTCAGGAAATGTTTGTCACATACATGTGCACACATACATATATGTATATGTGTGGTTGTATGAATGCTTGTTTAGAGAAAGATGGATTTAAATGTGTTCGTAAATCTTGTTTTGGGTTTTGTGCTCATACTATCATATAAGACATTTTGTGCCCTCATGGGACACCTTGAAAGTCCTTCTTCATAATCCAGGTTTTGATTCCATAGAGAAGTATACTTTCTACACATGTTGAGTATGAAATATTTGATTGCCAGATGTTTTGAAGTTTGTCTCAAAGTAGGGTTTGCTGGCGACTGATAACTGCTTAATATTAGGCCATATTGGATGTTATATTTTGGAGACTTCTGTACCTTAACTGAGGATGAAAAACATTTACCTTCATTGGTGTTATTGATACAGGCACATAACATGAAACTGAAAAATCTACCAATTTTAATAGGGTGGGGAGGGACAGCACTTCCTGGTGCAACATTGTAAGACACATCTCAGTTGCTATTGCTTGAAGTAGAAGGAATGGTGTTTCAACAACACAATATAATCAAAATATGATCATGGAATAAAGATAAGAAGGGAGGTCATTGTCATCATCATCATCATCGTCTAACGTCCGCTTTCCGTGCTAGCATGGGTTGGACGATTTGACTGAGGACTGGTGAACTGGATGGCTGCACCAGGCTCCAATCTGATCTGGCAGAGTTTCTACAGCTGGAAGCCCTTCCTAACGCCAACCACTCCGAGAGTGTAGTGGGTGCTTTTATGTACCACCGGCACGAGGGCGAGTCACACGGTACTGGCAACGGCCACACTCAAAATGGTGTTTTTTACATGCCACCTGTTGTTAATATGATGGTTAATATTTATCATCATCATCATCACCATTTAATGTCTGTCTTTCATGTTGGCATGAGTTTGATGTTTCAGTGGGTGTTGATACACGAGCAGGCAATGTCTTGTTGTAGAGGAGTTGCATGGCTACCCCAGAGCTGGAAATAGAGAGGAAAATGGTGATGATGCAGAGTCAGGGCATATCTCTGAAGGTACATGAAGAGGACTCTAAGAGAGAACAGAGACAGAGGATCAGAAAGTGTGTGTCTGGTATAATTATTTTATAGCATGTTGGATGTTGATTTTCTCCTAACCCTGCAAAATTTTATCAATGTGACAAAGGCATTTATATAAGAAGCAATTATTGTTTATTCGATAGTTGTCCTTGGCTGAAAAGACATCTGAGCAAAAGTCTTTCAGCCATGACCATCCCATGTATTTATTAACATGGTAGGGTGTAATTTAAAAGGAATGTTGCTGCTATTTCTTGCATGCCTAGTAACTATATGGGAGTTCCTTCTTTGATTCTTGAGATCAATAGTTTATTGTTTACATACTGTAATATAATTCTTTATGGCTTTGACATTTCTTTTTTACATCACTGAAATATATTAAAATTACATAAGAATATAATTTAACACATTAAATTCTGGCTTTGTAGTTTGTATTTGAATTTGCTTTCTTTTTCATAATTCCATTACACTTTACTATCTTCCAACTGGTTTTTAAATCTGTAATAAATCATAATATTACTATTGCCATCAAAACTAATTCATATTAGTTTAGTTCAATTAGAGCTTGTCACACTTCTTTTAAAATCTTTGATATTTTTTACTTTTTGTTTTAGTTTTCATTTTACTTTGTAGATTTAGAAAGTTAATCATGGATATGACATGTTGATTCATAAAATAGTCACCATTTTAAAAGGAAAAAAAATCCATCATATTTGTATTAATCATGTGCTTTAAACACATATATAGTTTCTACTAATATAATTCATAAATCCAGCTTGCGTGCATTAGTAGCTAATTTTATTTTTTTTTTTTGTATTTTGTATTTTGTTTAGAAATAAATGGTAAATTAGTGACAGAAAGAATATTTTAAAATGAATATGTATGATGTAAAATAGAGGAAAAACAAAACAAATGTCCATGGTGGAATATAACAAGAGCAATGTCTTTGCTTTAGCAAAAGAAAGCTACACTAAAATTGAGTCCCTGGAAAAAATACAAAAATAGAAAAATGCATGTAAAATTAATGATCAGCAAATTTCATCTTTTTGTAATCATTTCATTGATATATATTGATCTAGAATATTTTCTTATGCTTATATTATTAAAGTGATTTGGGTTCTTCAGAGAAAAGCTTACGTATGTTGGAATGTTTTTCCTATGGCAGCCATGTTTATTGTAATGGCTACCATAAAATGGTTGACATTTATCAGCGTAATTAAAGTTATAATGAACATAGCTTCTGTCATGGACTACTATTCCACTAATGGTTGGAGATTGTCACAATGTTTACCACTTGAATACACTGCATACTATAAAAGTCACAAAGAAAATTACTGCTTCCACAAAAATCAACTTGAAAATTCTATGAACCCAACATTTGGTATTTTCATATTCTGTACTGCCTTTGAATAATGGCAGAAAGTTATTTTTGCCTACCAGTTATCTGTAGATATTGAGATAGCAACATCATCATCATCGTTTAACGTCCACGTTCCATGCTAGCATGGGTTGGACGATTTGACTGAGGACTGGTGAACCAGGTGGCTACACCAGGCTCCAATCTGATCTGGCAGAGTTTCTACAGCTGGATTCCCTTCCTAACGCCCACCACTCCGAGAGTGTAGTGAGTGCTTTTATGTGCCACCGGCATGGAAGCCAGACAGCTGCTCTGGCAATGATCACGCTCGGACGGTGCTCTTAGTGCTCCACTGGTACAGGTGCCGGGGCACAATATTAGCAACCACTTTGGTAATTATCTCAAAATCATCTTTCAGGTCTTTCATCACCAAGCTAATTTCTTTGAATTGAAAACACAGTTCATTTCTTATTAATCTTAACTAATGTCAAAAATTTCAAGCAGTTTCCATTTGTTATATTTCACTTTCATAAGTAGGAGATGTGGAAGAATAGTTTGCTTTTTACTTATGGTAATTATCAACATTTGTTAATTTTTATTGGTAGAAAGTTGGAGATCTTCAAACAACTAAATTTATTTAATGAGAATTTGGGGTTGTGTTGGCCCTGAATAAAGTCACGAGATGGAATGAACTCTCTAGCCATGACCATTCTGTATTATTTTCATCTGTCTTCATAAAGAAGGGCATCAAACTATAGACACCACGCCAAAGTAGACAGTAGAACTTGGCACAGTCTTCTGACTTGCCAGCTCCTATCAAACCATCCAACTCATGCCAGCATGGAAAACAGACGTTAAATGATGATGGTGATGATAATAATAATAAGTATACCTTGAGCTATATTATTCATCAGGGAATTTTTAAGACACAAAGATGTGATTTGAGAAGGGATTTGGCTGCTATTTTTAGCAGATTGGGTGAACCCCCCACCCCCACCCTGTGTTGCTAACCTAATCAGTAATTTTCGTCAAGGGTTGATTAAGTTTCTTGATAACTTTTATGGAACACGTTTGACAATTAAGAAGTACCAATTGAACACCAGGGTTGATCTGATTTACCCTTCCCTCAAAAATGTTGGTTTTGTGCCAAAAATTTGAAATCAGTATTAATTTCCAGACTAGTTACTAGTTTGTCTCAGAATACAATTTCAAATATGCCCTCCATATTTTGTAATAAGTTACTAAATTAGAATTTGAAGTAGATTTGGCCGTTATTTCTAGCAGTTCAATTGCTTATATCAAGGCGTCCTTTTTATATTTTAGAGAAATCATAAGTTTTATAACTGCCAAATATCTTCCACTCAAGTTATCAATAAAGTCAATCATCCTTTCATAAAAGCCACTGATCTATCACACCTGTAGAGGTTGGTCATGAACCTGCTAAAAATATTAGCTAAATCTCCCTCAAACCACACTCTTAAATAAGGATACATTGGATATTGAAGTACAAGGTATACTATGCCTGAAAACTGATGGGATAGTCACGACTAGAATTTCTTTGATCCTGCCACATGCAATTAGTATGTATTAAACCAACTGATCTAGCCCCAAGCCGTTAGTATACATTAAGTATATTAATCTAGCCTCAAGCAGTTTGTATGTATTAAATATAACTTCACAAAATACACCATAACAGGAAATTTTTTATAGTTAGATAACAATCAAGGAAGTTATTTTTCATATATTAAATTCTTTATTTATCTGTATTAGTATTTTTACATTTCATGTTTTATTTATTTAGACATTTAATTAAACGTTTCCACCTCATTAAGAATTAAGTTGTGAAAGTTTGTAAGCTTATTGAGATTTATTTTTAGCTTTCATGTGGATTTTCAGAATGTAAAATTTATAATTATCTCACTGACTCCTTAATATCTAGATTTATTATACAGATAGGTTTTTTTAAAATATGAATGTAGGTGTAGGCATGACTGTACGGTTAAGAAATTTTCTTCATAATTGCATGGCTTTAGGTTCAGTCCAATTGCATGGTACCTTGGGAAAATGCTTTCTACTATAGCCTCAGTCTAACCAAAACCTTGTGAGTGAATTTAGATCATGGAAATGAAAGGGGTTTTTCATGTGTATATGTATGTATATGCATAAAGTAAGGAGTATATAAAAAGCCATAAATGATAGAAAAATATTTGGATGAAATTTTATTTAACAATAAGAAAATTCTAACATCAGGACAAATTGTTTTGTAACTTAAATGCATGTAAATAATTTATGTTATTATATTCAATAATAAATAGATTACTTGCATGCCTACATTAATGAAAAAGGCAAAAAAAAAATTCTTCAAAATAATGCAGAATGACACATTAAGGAGATTTTTTTATGAGTTCTACTGGATTACTTGAATTCATATATTGTGACTTATACACACACACACACACACACACACACACATATATATATATATATATATATATATATATATATATATATATATATATATAGAGAGAGAGAGAGAGAGAGAGAGAGAGAGAGGTGCAGGTATGGCTGTGTGGGAAGTAGCTTGCTTCTCAACCACAGGGTTCTGGGTTCAGTCCCACTGCTTGGCACCGTGGGCATGTGTCTTCTACTATAGCCTCGGGCCGACCAAAGCCTTGTGAGTAAATTCGATAGATGGAAACTGCAAGAAGCTCATCGTATATGTGTGTGTGTATGTGTGTGTGTTTGTGAGTGTGTATTTTGAGTGTCTGTGTGTGACCCCAACCATTGCTTGATAACTGATGTTAGTGTGTTTATGTACCCCGTAAATTAGCAGTTCGGCAAAAGAGACCGATAAAATAAATACTAGGCTTACAAAGAATAAGTCCTGGGGTCGATTTGTTCAATTAAAGGCTGTTCTCCAGCATGGCCACTGTCAAATGACTGAACAAGTAAAAGAATAAAATAATAAAAGAATACATATGCCATAAAACCTCCCCAAAACTCGACATCAATATCTAAGCATTATCTAAGCCAAATAAGATTGTCCATAAAAGAAAACAACCAGCATAACAAATATGTATCCCCATCATCAGCTGCCAACTGGATATCACTATGGTTTTAGCACACATATATATTTATAAATGGATGTGTGTGTGTGTGTGTGTGTGTGTGTGTATCTGGCTGTCTGTCTTGCATGATACTGTAAAACATCTAGACTGGTTTTCAATCCATGAGGTTATTGCTGTCATAGTCAGAACATGAGAAATAAAATATTATGCTTCTAAGTTTGGCATAAGGCCAGTAATTTTGGGATGTTAGAGTTAGTCAATTACATCAACCCCAGAACTTTGACTAGCACTTTATTCTCTTGTCATCAAAGAGATGCAAGGCAAAACTGATCGTGGTGGAATTTGAAATTAAATTGTGAGGAGCTGGAAAAAATACCACTAAGTACTTTGTCTGATGCTCTAACAATTCTACCAATACACCAATACAATGATTTTGTATTCCCTGATCTTGGAAAATACAGGTGACAACTCCTGGCATGTTACAGTCTTATTGTACCTCCTCTGCAAAGCATAACCATCTCTATCCTTGCCAGATTAATTAGAGAATCGCTATATTAATGTACAATAATATCATAATGACTCAGAAAAATACCCTGGGATGCTAGCCACATGGAAAATAACAGTGAGGTTATACTTAATGTACTGAGGAGGGGAAAAATATCTAAGTAAGAAATAATTATGCTGCACTTGCCAAAATGGTACAAAATTAATTTCAGCCATTATGTTAAAGTTTCCTTCTCTGTTCACTGCTTAATTATTAATTAATTACATAATTATTATTAACTAAATATGCATTGGGTATGATAGTATGCACTTGGCTGTTATTTTTGATGCAGATTAAAACTCTAAGAAAACTTCTGCCAATCACTATGATTTCTCTTTCTCTCTCTCTATTTCTCTCATCTACCTGTTTCCATGGAAATGAATAAGGTAACATGTTCAAGTGAACAAGATTTTTTTTTAATATTAATGAATTAAAATTTTTTTAAAAAAAGCTCAGTAATTTATGCGAGTTGTTCTTTCTATTCTTGGGAGTCTCATTTGCAACAAGATTAATTTCATCTTTCAAATCAACATCTAAATCCATCTGAAAATGAAATGAACCAATGTAGCTATTATATTGTTTCTTCTCATTTTTAGTCTTTACTATTTCAGTCTGTCTTTTAATGTAATTATTATATGCTGTGTGGTAAGAACTTTGCTTCTCAACCACATAGGTTCAGGTTCATTTCCATTGTGTGGCACCTTGGGCAAGTTTCTTCTACTACAGCCACAGGAAAACCAAAGCCTTGTGAGTGGGTTTGGTAGACAGAAACTGAAAGAAGCCCATGACATGGCTGCGTGGTAAGAAGTTTGCTTCCCAACCACATAGTTCTGGGTTCTGTCCCACTGCACAGCATCTTGGGCGAGTATGTATATATATATAGTCCTGAAACTCGAGTCGCCTTTATATATATATATATTTATATTTATATATTTATATATTTGATCCTTTATATTGAACACTCAATATTTCATCTACATTCAATACTTTATTTCATGGTGCCATCCATTTTTATTTTATTTTATATTATATATTGTATATTCCATATTCTATACCCCACATTAGTTCTGCAGGAATATAAATAAAACATAAAAAACAGACAGTGTTGGAACTCTTTTAAGCAAAATAATATATTCCTCTATACACAATCATACAAAAAAATCCACCTTTTTTTGTATTTATTTTTACTCGCATATATATATCTTTGACAGGGTCCCCCGATCCCTTATCTGGTGGTCAATGAGGAAACTTGGGATAGAAGAATGGCTAGTGAGAGCTGTGCGAGCCATGTACAGAGATGCGGCCAGTAAGGTGAGGGTTGGAAATGAGTACAGCAATGAATTCCGGGTAGAGGTAGGGGTCCACCAAGGTTCCGTCCTCAGCCCCCTATTATTTACCATAGTCCTCCAGGCAATCACAGAGGAGTTCAAGACAGGTTGCCCCTGGGAGCTCCTCTATGCTGATGACCTTGCCCTAATTGCGGAGTCACTATCAGAACTAGAGGAGAAGTTTCAGGTGTGGAAGCAAGGTCTAGAATTGAAGGGCCTTAGAGTCAACCTAGCTAAAACCAAAATCCTAATAAGTAGGAAGGTAGATAAAACACAAACCCCTTCAGGTAGATGGCCCTGCTCAGTATGTAGAAAAGGAGTAGGTAGTAACTCTATAAGATGTACCCGGTGCAAGCTATGGACACATAAGAGGTGCAGCAACATCAAAGGCAGGTTAACTAGCAAGTTAGTTTTTGTTTGTGGCAGATGTTCAGGTGCAATAAAGACTGCAAACAAACAGGAAACAACTTCTATCTCATTCCAGGGTGAAAAACTAGAGGTAGTCGATAGCTTCCGCTATCTGGGCGACCAAGTTAGTAGTGGGGGTGGGTGCGCTGAAAGTGTAGCTGCTAGAATAAGAATAGCCTGGGCAAAGTTTAGAGAGCTCTTACCCCTGCTGGCGACAAAGGGACTCTCACTCAGAGTAAAAGGCAGACTGTATGACGCATGCGTACGAACAACCATGCTACATGGCAGTGAAACATGGGCTGTAACTGCTGAGGACATACTAAGCTCGCAAGGAATGAAGCCAGTATGCTCCGTTGGATGTGTAATGTCAATGTGAATACCCGTCAGAGTGTAAGTATCTTGAGAGAAAAGCTGAACATTAGAAGCATCAGTTGTGGCGTGCAAGAGAGACGATTGCGCTGGTATGGACATGTGGTGAGAATGGAGGAGGATAGCTGCGTGAAAAAGTGCCACACCCTAACAGTTGAGGGAACCCGTGGAAGAGGTAGGCCCAGGAAGACCTGGGCTGAGGTGGTGAGGCAAGACCTTCGTACATTGGGCCTCACCGAGGCGATGACTACGGACCGAGACCTTTGGAAATGGGCTGTGCGTGAGAAGACCCGGCAAGCCAAGTAAGATCGTTGCCAGTGCCCCTGGACTGGTTCTTGTGCGGGTGGCACATGAGATGCACCATTTTGAGCGTGGCCGTTGCCAGTACCGCCTGACTGGCTCCTGTAGGATTTTCGAGCGAGATCGTTGCCAGTGCCCCTGGACTGGCTTGTGCGGGTGGCACATAAAAGACACCATTTCGAGCGTGGCCGTTTTCGTGCAGGTGACACGTAAAAGCACCCACTACACTCTCTGAGTGGTTGGCGTTAGGAAGGGCATCCAGCTGTAGAAACTCTGCCAAATCAGACTGGAGCCTGGTGTTGCCATCCGGTTTCACCAGTCCTCAGTCAAATCGTCCAACCCATGCTAGCATGGAAAGCGGACGTTAAACGATGATGATGATGATGATGATATATATATATTTATTTCTCACCCCTCCTTAATTCTTCTATCCCTCTATCTCTCTCTCTTCTCTCCCCATGAGACCGGTGTTCGGCCAAGCCTGAACTTTCTTTCTTGGTTTGACTACCATTTGTGCAACAAATCTAATGTCTCAGCTGTAAGGCTTTACTTCCACACACGCCAGCTTAATTTAATTTGTCCTTAGTCGAAAGACACCTGTTGTTAATGTCGTTTATTTGCATTTGTATTTGTGTACCATTTCTCCGTTTTTTTTCCATCCTTATTTTCGTATACATTCGCTGCTTTCTTCCAAGGAATCTAGTGCTCTTAGCTTAGTTTTTCCTTGGGGCTGGGCAGATTGGAGCAATCTCAAGTATAACCAGCTGAAATTGCAAAGATAATCTGGAACTCGACTGAGGAAAGAAAACTCCAAATGACCCGTCCTTGTTCTCTTTGTATCGTCTGTCTGGATGCTTTATTGTCCCCTTTTTTGTATCACCTAACTGTCTGGATGTCTTGCATTCTTGTCCCATTTTTGTATTTATATATATATAATATATATACACACATTGTAATAGAAAATGACATATTTTCTATTGGCTGGTCAGTATCCTAAATGTCATGATTCTACAACATTGACAGTAGTTGTTATTGTCTGTTATTGTTTGATAAACTTCAGGGTCAGTACCATTATCCTACTTAGAAATCATGTATCATTAGCATCATAAAATGGTGTTGAAAAATCTTTGCACTTTTCCTTTCTTGAGAGAGATCAATAATACTTAATCTTTAAGAGTCATATAAGCTTTGAAAGAAGAAGGAAAAATAAAGAAAATAGCACTCATTCATTTATTTGTAAAAATATATTTCCTTGATGTATTGAAAGCTGCATTATATGTCTTTATCAATATTTTTGATCATGATGGAAACTCTTGTAGACTCACAGACAAACCTCTTCACTTGGGAATTATTCATAAAGACGATTGTAGACATTTGAAGAAGTAGTGTTGAAGAATTTAATTAACACCTGAATTTTTAAATATGTTCTTCCTAGAAAACATCTAATTATTGAGTAATTTAAATAGATATCTAATTTTCTTTTATAATCACACCATATACTTTGGTAGTTGCATAGCAATCTATATATCATTTATCTATCTTTTTATTTTTAATGAATATATTTTTATTTCATTTTTCCACTAATATAGAAGGAAATCCACTTATAAGAATAGCACACTGAAAACTTTTGATCAACACACACACACACACACACATGTATATATATAGATAGATGTGAAACGTGTAACCATTAACTGAATAAAAATGCCTGTAATATATAAGCAGTGTGAAACGTTTATTACTTAAAGATTGGCAGTGATTGCAAAGTTTTATCAAATGAAAATTTTCACACTAACAGCTTGAAAAGCTCCATTACAATACTATATATAAAACATTAATATATAAAAATTATAGAAAGGATGTTTGTTAGTTACTAATACAGAAGAGGAGAAAAATCTTTCTTTCCCTCAGCCAGGGAGGCACTGTAGCCATTCTGGGGCATTGGCATATGTTTATATATATATGAATTGTAATATTGCACTTAGGCATCGAAATTCTAATAACTGGTGTAGAACTCAATATATGTATGCTTCTAAATGGAGTCTTAGTTGAGAACAGAGTCGTAATCAGAAAAAGAGATGACAAAGAAATAAACGATTGTCTTCATTAGCTTACAGCTGTTTCTGCGAACTCACAACCGAGTACCTGAGTAACATCTTACAGCTTCATCAGAGCCTGAAACACAAAGTGAGGTGCTGTAAAATGTTGCTCGGTTACTCAAGTATGAGTCCACTACATCTTATAGTGAAAACAACTGTAAGCTAATAAAGTTTATAAGATAACCAGTTATTCCTTTGTGATCTCTTTTATCTTATATATCTTGAATATAAATTGGTGTAGAAAATAAAAATGTTTGTATTCCAAAGATACTTATCGTGTCATTCTGACCAATGGAGATGCAGCGAACCACTGATTAACCTGTTGAAAAACTATAATGTATAATGCTATTGTATACAAATGCATGTATGATAAAATATATTTTAACATCTGTAGTTTATGTGTAGGGGTACATATGTAGTGGTGCTGAAAAGTCCCTGGTTTTAAGGGTAAAATGAAAAGCCTGGTTGCAGGCCCAACCTTCCAAGTTTTTGTACAGAGCTTAGAAAATCTGAAGGACCACTGCAATAAGTGTGTGAACCAGAGAGGGGAATATGTTGAACAAAATCATAATTAACTGAACTGCCTGCATTTTCTTTTACCCAAAGCCAGGAATTTTCTAGCACCCTTTCACATGTGTGTGTGTGTATGTGTGTGTGTGTGTATGTGTGTGTGTGTGTATGTGTGTGTGTGTGTGCATGTGTGAGTTTGTTTTTGTGCTTATCGGTCATTGTATGACAACTGGTATTAATCAGTTTTATGTTCCTGCAGCTTACCAGTTCAGCAAAAATTGACTGATAGGGTAATTATCAAACTTTGGTCATATCCTGTCCAAATATTCTACCTGTTTTGTGTTAAAGATGTCTAGATCTAACTTCTCACACTTACTTTATAATGTCCTTCTAAAATATATACAATAACATTACCAAAATCTCAAAAGTGCAAGATAATACATGATTAATTCAAAACTATGAATAAATAAGTATTACATTTGACAGAATAACATGAATGCTAAACAGTTCAAATAAAGCCTGAGATTGATTAAATCCTTCAAATCTGTACTCCAGGGTGGTTATAGTTCAATAACTAAAACAAACAAATGAAAATATGCTTGATAGATGCCAATGCATGAAACTTTTTGCTCTTGAGTCACTAAGTAACTTCTGCTGATTAAATTAAATCATGTGTTTGAACATATTATCTTCAATTTAGTAGCTCAGTACTATAAACACTGAGCAACTAGTATGTCTTTGATTTCAGTTTGTAAAAGAATATAGCTTTAAAAAAATGTTCTGAATTTTTATTCTATTCTCAAAATGTGAAAATCTTTTGATATTATTTTTTAATTATTCTTTAAAATACATCAAAGCAAAGAAGCCATCGTCAATCTGTTTGCAGCTAAACCAAAGGAGTGTTATTTTGAATAACTTTTCTGAGAATTATTTGTAAGCAGCTGTGTTATTAAGATATATTTTGGCAAATCATATACTAACCCCCACCACAGAGTATGAAATGTGTTACCAGTTTGTCTACTTCCATAAATGAATTCCGTAAGATCTAAATAGAAATAAATGATAGATAAGGTAATTATATAGATCAAGTCTTATATTTATTGAACATAAGTTTTACTTGCTTTGGAAATTTGGTAAATACTATCTATAGAAATGTTGATTTCATTATGCTGATTCTTAAGTTAAGAAAACAACAAACATGAGCAAACATTGGTGAGTGGGAATATAGTTTCTCATTGCAGAATCTTTTGATGAACTGACAAACTTTGAAATTTGAGCTGGGTTCAGTCGTAATAAATGAAAGTGAATAGGGCTAGACGAATCTACTTGCTGGTGCTCTTTGTATTGATTTGTAAGAAAGGAGCTGGAGGTTTTTGATTCTCTGCTGTCAATGAAAATAATGAATATAAAGAAGGTACAGTAGAATTTCAGGTAGACTCAGAAAGAAGCAGAATTTTATTAGTACAAGATATACTGGATTAATGTAACAGTAGGAATAAACCAGAATCTAAATTTCTGTTGCATTACGAACCACATGGTTCCGGGTTCAGTCCCACTACATGGCACCTTGACCAAGTGTCTTCTACTATAGCCTCGGGCTGACCAAAGCCTTGTGAGTGAATTTGGTAGACAGAAACTGAAAGAAGCCTGTTGTATATATATGTGTGTATGTGTTTGTGTGTCTGTGTATGTCCACCCCCCAACATCACTTGCATATATAATGTAGTAGGATGTGCCTGACAAGATGGTATCAACTCAACAGTTTCCAACTAACTTTTCTTTTCCATGATAATCCTATTAATATTTATTTCAAGAAGATTGAAATAAAGGAAACGGAATAAAGAATACATATTTTGATCATTAACTTTGTTTCAACATAAGACCTTAGGAAAGGTTCTTCATGAAATAAATATTAACAGGATTATCATGGAAAGGAAAAGTGAGTTAGAAACTGTTGAGTTGATACCATCATGTCAGGCACATCCTGTTACATTATATATGCTTGCAGAAGCTTCCTTATAAAATAGTATAGAGGAGACTCAGCAGAATCATATCAGGCTCAAAGTACCATATTGATACTGGATGAAATGTTTTGTAGAAATAATCAGGTAAAGTTTTCAAAGAGGTTGTTATCATAGAGTTAAGAACAGTAAATCGCATAAATGAATATGATAGCACTGCATCTAAGTGCAGAGAAATAGTCTATTGTAAGATTGTCAGAGTCAGATGAAAAAATATTTATGTTACTATAAGGATAATGAAGTTGACAAGGAATTTGGTTAAACATTTTGATTATATTCTATGTCTTTTTTGTTTTCTGTTATATTTGAGAGATTTTTTTTTTTCCATGATTTTGTTTTGTTAGAAAATATTCTCAGTTTATAGTTGGCAAAAATTATGTTATTTACTTGTCATTTGATAATTTAGTAAAAATCAAAATCAAACTAACGTAGGTATATTAAATTATATAGAATCTAATAATGTTTAGTATGGATATGTAATCAAATATAATATATAACAGGATAAAAAAAAAAAGATGCTAACTCTTTTGGTGCAATTATCTTAATTGTTACGTTAACGTATGGTTGTTTAGATTGGCATAACATAGAAATAGTCTTACTTTTAAATATTGTATTCACATACAAAAGTATGTGAATACGATATTTATTTAACCTACCTCGTATATATGTCTATGTATGTGGGTGTCTCAAATTATTCCTTTGTAGATTGAACAAATGATAATTAGAATCAATAAACTTCCAAACATTACTGGCTCTCATCAGACATGTCTACACCATTTGACCAATCCCATTGTGTGTGTGTGTGTGTGTGTGTGTGTGTGAAACAACTAATATTTTGCATTCTCTTTTCCATTCTGATATTGACTGGACATTTTTTTCAGATCTAGAGCAAAAAGTTGGATACCCTTCCTGTCACTTGCCCCTTTAGTCTCCTCTTAAGGCTTATAGGGATGTAGTGTACCTGTTCTAAAAGCAGGATGCTCGTTTTTGTTGTGGTTTGTTTTATATATATATATATATATATATATATATATATATATATATATATATATATATATACATATATATATATACATATATATATATACATATATATATTTAAAATCATAGTCATGCCCAATGCCAGTGTCATGTAAATGGCACCTGTGCCAATGGCTCATAAAACACGCCCATTACAATCTTGGAGTGGTTAGCGTTAGGAAAGGCATCTTGTTGCAGAAACAAAGCCAATTCAGACTGGAACCTGATGCAGCTCTCTGGCTTACCAGTTCCAGTCCTACCATGTAACCCATGCCAGCATGGAAAGCAGACATTAAATGGTGATGATGATGACATTGATATATATATATATATACATATATTAATCTTTTACTTCTTTCAGTCATTTGATTGAGACCATGTTGGAGCACCGCCTTTAGTCAAGCAAATCAACCCAAAAACATATTCTTTGTAAGCTTAGTGCTTATTCTATCAGTCACTCAAGAATGTAAACACACCAGCATTGGTTGTCAAGTGATGGTAGGGGGACAAACACAAACATACACATATATATATGACAGGCTTCTTTCAGTTTCCGTCTACCAAATCCACTCACAAGATACATATATAATAGTTCATATATCCCAAAAGAAGCACACTCTAAAATATTAAAGCAGTAATACTTAGAAGATTTTTGTTATGGCCGGTCAGTGACTGACCATTGGTTTCATAGCCATATTCTTCATTTCAGTTGTAAAGAGGTCATGTACTTCCAGCCAACAATTCTTAAGAGTTGCCTATACAGCTAATTCTTTATAGGTGCAAAACCAATAATCACTTTCTGACCAGCCGTAACAAACTACTTCTAAGTATATATATATATATATATATATATATATATATATATATATATATATATATATATATATATATATATATATATATATATACACACACACACACACACACACACACACACATATATGTAGTTGAAATTTACAGAAAAACAAAAGACAAAGACAGGTGTATGGACAACAAGCAGGCGTATTAGTTTGACACTCAGGAAAGTGAGAAAGTCTTTTACGTTTCAAGCCTATACTCTTCAACAGAAAGAAATAAAAGAGAATAAACAAAGAGAGAATAAAAATCTTGTGGATTTAGCAATCAAGCATGTATGTATATATGAATGTATGTAAATCTAGATAGTCAACCTCCATTTGTAGATCTTAATAAAATAATGTAGAAGTATGCAGCAATTTCTATTCAAGTCTGCTATAAAATATTTGATGTCCGATTCAAAAGTTACATGTTGTTCAAATTATTAAACAAAACTAATAATTTAAATTGTTTTGATTTTTCATTTCATTAATTTTTTCCATGTTTCCATATTTAATTTCAGGCTGTGAGATATCCACTATAAGCCACCACGGAGACTCACAGAGAAATGGCTCTTTGCACTCACCGAACTGGCCAAATCTTTATCCTAACAGCATTTGTCACATATATAAGTTTACAGGAAGGAAATCAGAGCGAGTAAAACTTAACTTTACATCCTTCAATGTCCAAGGAATTCCACCCATGTAAGTACCTTATTTTATCTTAAATATTGTTGTTTTGTTGTATTTAGAGCAGAGAGTATAAAAACCAAGAAGAGAAATGGAATCAGAGCATGAGTTTATTATTAGAATAAGGATCCTTCTGAGATACATGTCATTGATGAAGTCATGAATCTTTTTCTCTTTCACTTGTTTCAGTCATTTGACTGTGGCCATGCTGGAGCACTGCCTACGAATGGTGACTAAAAAAAATACTTTGACACACCTTGCTATTTGACTGAATGGCTGATCAAACAATTCATTAGTTAATTGGTTAAATAGTTAACCAATTGACAAATAAACATTAAGAAGTGAAATAGAACCAGTGTGTGTGTGTGTGTGTGTGCGTGTATGTGTATTTGTGTGTGTTTGTTTGTTATTGACATGATGACCCTCCTAAGATAGAACAAAATATATTTCAATGCATGAGTTCCCATCAAGAATATTGCAAACCAAATACAAGAATGAAATTGTTGTTTAACCCCAGGTCAGCACTGATTGAACAGACCAATGATCAAAAACATTCCTGCAATGAAATGGAATTGTCATTTATTTATTTTCAGACTGTATCTAAGAACTACATTATGTTTCCTTTCATTTTTAAGACAGTAGGGTATTATGTGATAGAGATTTCGTTACTTTTTCTCGCAGGTCACATGAGCACACAGAGGCTTGTTCATTGGTTATTTTATTGCTGGCCAAATGAGAAAACTGCACTCAGAAACTTATGCCTTCGTGGGTTATGTTGATCTATTTGTAAACTAGTTATCATGAGATGAAGAAGTAAAGCTCACTGCTGAAAGCATAGAGTTGGATATAATTAATGAGTGTTACATTAGCGTTTGATGCTTAAGTACAAATCTAATCAGAATACAGCTTGTAGAAAGAAGGGTGTCTCTAAGATGACTTAATCTAAAAACACACAACACGATCAATTTGTTGGCATTCCAGGTGTGACTGTCATGTACTTTCTTTTCCCAAATACAGTATTTAAAACTGTATTTATCCAATATGTTCTTCCTTTAAGAGATAAAGATGTGATTTTTAGGAGATTTAGTTGCTATGTCTTGTAAGTCAAGTGACCATGTAATGTTCCTCCCATTGGTTGGTTGATGAATAAGTGATCACTTAATCTCAAGCCAGCTTTAACTAAAAAGACTCATGATGAAAAGCCCCTCAGCCATGACACCTCCACCTACTATTTCAAGAGAGTATGGTGTGACTTGAGGGAATTTAGCTACTATTTCTGGCAGGCTGAACAACCATTCACAGGTTTGTTGACAAATGTCTTCACTTATGTTGTTGTCATGATGGAGCACTGAATTATAGGACTTACAGCTGCTACCACATGTGTGTTATAGAGTTTTTTTTTAATCACCATTATCATTTTAATGTTCACTTTTACATGCTAGTATGGGTTAGGCAGATTTTCTACAGTCAAGTACCCTTCCAGTCACCAACCTGCACCTGTTTCCAGGCAAGGTAATTTTTCCCAAAGTCAGACATGTTCTTGCAGAATATAGGAAAAAAATAACATTCATTTACAACAATCACGTGATGTTAAGTCAAGGAGAAACAAACACACACAGACACACATATATATATGACAGGCTTCTTTCAGTTTTTGTCTCCAAAATCCACTCGCAAGACTTTGTTTGGTCTGACGTTATAGTACAAAACAATTTCACAAGGTACCACACAATGGAACTGAACTCAAAACCATGTTGTCGGGAAGTAAACCTCCCAACCACACAACTGCACCATAGAAAGAGAAAATGTTAAAGCGTATTTAAAGCCTGGATTCTCAGGGTCTCAGGGCTAATGTACACAACCTAAAAATTGAAATAAAGACTTGATAAGAACACTCAATTTAGCTATATAACAAACAAGGTGTATATAGTCTCCAACAGCTGTTTCTAGAATATTCCAGCTATTGGAGCTTTATGCTGAGTGAGGATTCTATTGGCCGAATATTCCATGGAGTGGGAGATGTTAAACAGGTGTAACAGTGGAGGAACATTACTCAACAATTATATTAGTATTTATCATGGTTCATTTTGTCTAAAAGGCAGGAGCAATCCAATTTAAAGTCCAATTAAAATATGCATTCATTAGGTTAAAATATCATCATAACATCCACTTTTCTATGTATGGCTCAGACATTATTTGGTGAGATAGATTTTAAAAATTTCTTTTATGTTGACAAACAAGATTATTTCTTCATGGTTTGACATGTTTCCACAGAAGATTAGAAATGCAGAACACAGCTTGTATGATGGTGACACAACTACTGCAGGATGTCAAGAAAGGGAGACAGACATACATACATATACACACAGACGCATAATTATACATATATACGAGAAGCTTTTTTCAGTTTTTGTCTACCATATCCACTCATAAGACTTTCCTCAGCCCAGGGTTATAGTATAAGGTATTTTGCCAAAGTGCTACACAGTGACGCAGGAGTGGCTGCGTGTAAGTAGCTTGCTTACCAACCACATGGTTCCAGGTTCATTCCCACTGCGTGGCACCTTGGGCAAGTGTCTTCTACTGTAGTCTTGGGCCAACCAAAGCCTTGTGAGTGGATTTGGTAGATGGAAACTGAAAGAAGCCCATCATATATATGTATGTGTGTGTATATGTTTGTGTGTCTGTGTCCCCCCAACATCGCTTGACAACCGATGGTGGTGTGTTTAGATCCCCTCGGCAAAAGAGATCGATAGAACAAGTACTAGGCATCCAAAGAATAAATCTTGGGGTCGATTTGCTTGACTAAAGGCGGTGCTCCAGTATGGCCGCAGTCAAATGACTGAAACAAGTAAAAGAGTAAAAAGAGTAAAGAGTGAGATTGAACCTGAAATCATGTTGTTTCCAATTCAAACTTGGCAACCATACAGCTATGCCTGTACTATGTTCAGAGAACTTTTATAGTGATGTCGTAAACTCTCATTATTCCAATGTTCCGATGTGAGTAAAATATATAATAGCTTTGTCAATCTATTTGACATGCAAGAGTTTAATCCTTTCAACTAACATCCATTAAATACGAAATAATATTTTTATTGTTAAATCTACCATCACCATATTTAAATGATCGGCAGTGAAGAGATTATATGCCATGTACAGAGATAGGATTGGACTATATTTTCATAATTCAGTGAACTGCCTATATTCTTCGGCTAACTATTGATACATCTCAGTAATCATTTGTTTGCTTATCTATTGGTGACTAGTGATTTGGACCTCAGTGGAGATTACAGTGGATTAAAACAGTGATTGAGCTTGAATATTTCTCTGCTAGATTCATGATGTTTGCATGTCTTAACATACAATTGTCCATTTTCAGGTTCTATCTTGATTATAGCAAATGATTTAAGATATATAAAGTATATTTCCACTGCTGGAAGTATAATTTAAAATAATAACATGACATGTTTAATATTACATATGATGGTTTAACATGCACACATATTTCTGGAAATTATGGCTAAAAATATCATATATATATAAAGGAGTCACATAGTGTTCACTGAGGTACTCATGTGGATTTCGAAATCACTATCTTGTCTTATATATATATATATATATATATATATAAAGTGAAGTGTATTGCCACTTAAGTGTGGCTGACCCCTAGGGGTAGATGTTACTGTTGCATTAGCCCCAGGAGGACATCTCCTCCAGCTGGCTTATTGACACACTACTGTGTCCTGTTTGTTTTGCCAAGGGAAGTTATCCCTCTCATCGTGATCGTAGCACGAACGGACCCGGGTTTCAGGGTTATTTCCCTTCATCAGCGTCCGATAGCTACCAACCTTCGATGAGAGATATAAATTCTTGGCAACCTTATGTATATTTTTCCAGTGAAATTCTTCACTGATATCGAAAAAGTGAAAACAAGCAATGTTAATTCTCTAAATGAAGTATTAACAGTAACTGCACGATAAAGTGAAGTGTATTGCCACTTAAGTGTGGCTGACCCCTAGGGGTGGATGTTACTGTTGCTTTAGCCCCAGGAGGACATCTCCTCCAGCTGGCTTATCGACACACTACTGTGTCCTGTTTGTTTTGCCAAGGGAAGTTATCTCTTATATAAATAAACATATATGTGAAGGTGTGTGGCTTAGTGGTTAGGGCATTCGGCTCACAATCGTAAGGTCGTGAGTTTGATTCCGGGCTGCGTGTTGTGTTCTTGAGCAAGACACTCTATTTCATGTTGCTCCAGTCCACTCAGCTGGCAAAAATGAGTATTATCTGTATTTCAAAGGGCCGGCCTTGTTATGCTATGTGTCACGTTGAGTCTCCCTGAAAACTACGTTAGGGGTACACATGTCTATGGATTGCTCAGTCAATTGCACATTAATTTCATGAGCAGGCTGTTCCGTTAATCATATCAGCTGGGACCCTCGTCGTCGTAACCGACAGAGTGCTCCTTTATATATATATAAATATATCTATATATATATATATATATATATATATATATATATTTATAAAAGAGAAGTTTGAAAACGCCACTATATCAGATAAATTTTAATTTTAATTATATATATATATATATATATATATATATATATATATATATATATATAAAATAGTCAATAAAACATATATCAGAAAAGAAGTACACACATATGTATGTATGTATGTATGTATGTATGTATGTCTGTGTGTGTGTATATGCATGCATGCATGTGTGTGTGTGCATGCATGTGTGTGTGTATTCCAAAAGATATAAGCGTGGTAGATCAGTTTGATTTAAGCTCATGTATTTGATGTTTTACCAGCTCTCTGAAACACATGTGCATTATATAATATATATATGTAAATTGTGGATATATGTTTATATAATTGTAATATATTTGTACATATGTGTATTTATATACTATATATATATGTGTGTGTGTGTGTGTGTGTGTGTGTTGGGGGTGTGAGTATGTTACAAATGTGTATGTGTGTATATATATATATATACATGTATGTGTATGTATGTATATGTATGTATGTGTAT
The DNA here is from genome assembly GCF_046866305.1 of Octopus bimaculoides. Lineage (NCBI taxonomy): Eukaryota > Metazoa > Mollusca > Cephalopoda > Octopoda > Octopodidae > Octopus > Octopus bimaculoides. The sequence goes on from NC_142937.1 coordinate 12,673,529, forward strand.
GTGAATATGTTCACATATATGTGTAATTACATTTTTTAATATATGTGTGTGTTTATGTATGTATTTACACACTCATTCATATATACCTGTACATATATATGTAAAACCTGGCCATGCAAAACGAATGAGGCATAGTTAGCAAGCACACCTTCAACTCATAAACTTGGAAGATAAGAAATGCTCAGATTTATTACAATGGAACACCAGCAACTCTGTAATTAAATGGTTCGGTAGCATTGAACATAAAGCATTCTGTAGATTCACCGAGTTTGACATAGTGGAATTTTATCTATCAATTTCTAAATCCCTTCTCCAAAAAGCCTTAGAATTTGGAAAGCCATTGACTGCTTTTAATGTACCTAACATCAGCATTTTAATGAAAAGCAGGATGCCGATCTTGTTTTATGATGATCCTTCAGAATATTAATAATAATAATAATAATAATAATAATAATAATAATAATAATAATAATAATAATAATAATAATGATAATAATAATAATAATAGTGAAAGGGTTGGGTGAAGAATGATGTGATATATAAATGGATAAATTTGATGGCTTTGTTTCTAAACTAAACTGCCTGAGAATTTTAGATACCACTCTAAAAAACCAAAAAAGCAGCTTATGACTAGCATAGGATTATACAGGGATGACGGATGGTCAGACTCCCACCACATACATCACCACAGCACGGTCATTCCATGAAATATGTAACAAGTATATTAAAGGAACTTGATTTAAAAATAACCATCAATGCTAAGCATAAGAACACTCATTTATGAAGTCATTATATTGGACATGATTCAGGCAAATACCAGCTCTTCAGAAAGTCAAATGAAGATATGGATACATTGTCATCATCATCCTTTAACATCCGTTTTTCGTGCTGGCATAGGTTGGATGCTTTGACTGGGATTGTAAGCCAGAGAGCTGTACCAGGTTCCAGTCTGATTTCACTTGATTTCTATGGCTCCATGCCCTTCGTAATGCCAACCATTCCAAAAGTGTAGTGAGAGCCTTTTACATCTCACTGGCCAATACATCCTTGCTTACATACATAAAAACATATATATATAATAATAATAATATATAAATATATGCATGTATCCATACATATATGTACATACCTACATTTATATGTATACATACATGCATATATGGGTACAGGACATCAAAAAAACGTTAAACGCAATGAGAAACAAAAAACGAAAACGTAAAAACGAAAACAGAAAGCGAACATTTTTCGAACGACGAAAAAAAACAAACAGAAAAACGAGACATGAAATATAAAGAGTATACCCCTTCGTCAGTTGACCCTGTTCCATCTACTATGCGTTTCGAAGGCAAGGACAATATGCAACTTCATTGGAACAGTCCTTACCGCAAAGCAAATTAAATAAAATTAGGAGTTTTTTGCGGAGGGTGAAAGTGTTAACAAGAACAGGACAGTGAGAACAAGACAGTAAGAACAAGACAGTAAAAAAAAATGGTGAGGGCTGTTGAGTCAAGACGATAGAAAAATTATTATGAAGGCTAAGTACACGTTCCATGAGTGAAGAAACACAAAAAACATGTCCTGTCTTTAGGAAGGCAGTGGACAGAAAGAGAGATCCCCTTTCGTCATGTGTTAGCGACGAGACGGTGAAGGAGGAAGAGTGAGAGAGAGAGAGAGGGAACGGTGAAAGGGAGAGAAGAATAGGGAAAGGGTGGGATATATATATATATATATATATAGATATAGATATAACTGAAGGGTAAAAGCACAGGATATGAGGATCTTTGGGGCCTTTGGAAAAACTCAGAAATTGGAAACTACTTTTATGTCTGTGTCAAAACATCTAGCTCATGCCAGCATGGACTATGGACACTAACTAAATGATGATGATGATGATTGTTTCTTGCTTGCTTCATACTCTTGCTTGATAGAGCTGAGGTCATCCCAGGTTAGTGGAACCAGAGGTGTTATCATACATAGAGACAACCAAGTCCACTAGGGTTCTGCATCGTTGGCAGTTCCATGTCAGTCCCTCTGTATCCTTATATTTATATATATATTTATATATATAGATACCTATATACATAAATATATACATATATATGAAGATATATGCATATATATATATATATATATATATATATATACTCACACATAGATACATACGTGTATATACATATATATACACAAATATATATATACATGCACACATACACACACTCACACGCATATGTATATATGCATACATACATACATACATACATATATACATACATACATACATACATATATATATATATATTAGAACCACATTTCATTTCAATGAGTTGGGGGCAAGTGCACAATGAAGCCATTGAGAGGTAGGCCCTGAAACAGCATGCATTCCTTCCTGATGACCCCATAAACTTGCTAGCATCTGGTATACTGAGCTTTCAACTGGTAGCACTTGCATCTGCAAGTTGTTTGCAAAAAAATTTAGTTAGTCTGAGGCTATAATAAAAGACACTCAACAAGATTGCCAGATTGCTATTCTATGGAACCAAAATGATGTGCTTGAGAAGCAAACTTCTGGGCCATGCAGCTGTACTTGTTTCTAAAATAATTCTTTAAAACAAAAATATGTCTTAAAATATTTAAAATATCCTTTCAAATATTGCTTAAACAACAACGGAATTTCATGAGAACAATTTTTTGAGTGTGCTTGCTTGTTTGAAATTTAAGACATTTGGAATATTCTAATGAGAACCAGAAAGGAAAAGAAAAACTACCAATTTTACATGTGACACTTGCATGGGTTTTCCAAGAAAATATTAAAATCAGCGTTTTCTTCATAACTTTTATATAATATTGCAAAAAAATATATTCAAATAACTAGTAATTCAAGTGAAAACTCGTTTGATTTATCAACTGAATGATAAAATATGTGAAAAACCAAGATTAAATAAATAATAACCTTTCAGTTACATACCGTGTGTGTGTGTGTGTGTGTGTGTGTGTGTGTGTGTGTGTGTGTGTGTGTGTGTATGTGTGTGTGTGTGTGTGTGTGTGTGTGTGTGTGTGTGTGTGTGTGTGTGTGTGTGTGTGTGTGCATGTCTCCTTGTATCTGTGTGCATGAAGACATGTTGTCTAGTGGGCAGGATGTTGCATTCAAGATCACAAGACTGTGATTTCAATTCTCAGATCGGTGGTGTGTTGTGTTCTTCAGTTAAATATTTTCTTTCATGTTGCTCCAGTCTGCAATGGACTGGAGTTCCATTTAGGGGAAGGTTGGCCTTCTTGCCTGGCCAATGCTGTAACATCATTTGAAAGCTACAAGAATTTGAGGAATCACATTGTGACCATTGGCGTACTACAATATCTGAGAGTCTGGTCACTACATTGATTGTCATCATCGTTGTTGTTTAATGTCTGCTTTCCATGCTGGCATGGGTTGGACGGTTTGACTGAGGACTGGCAAGCCAGAAGGCTGCACCAGGTTCCAATCTGATCTGGCAAAGTTTCTACAGCTGGATGCCCTTCCTAATGCCAACCACTCTGAGTGAGTGTGTAGTAAGTGCTTTTACATGCCACCGTCACGAGGGCCAGAATGGCCTCTCTGGCAACGACCACGCTCAAAAGGTGCTTTTTACATGCTACCTGCACAGGACCCAGTCCAGCAGCACTGGCAACAACCATGCTCGAATGTTGTTTTTCACATGCCACTGGCACATGTGCCAGTAAGGCGATGCTGGCAACGATCATGCTCACGTGGTGCTTTTTACATGCCACTGGCACAGGAGCCAAACTGTAGCCCTGGCAATGATCATGCTCGGATGTGCTTTTAACGTTCCACTGGCACGAGTGCCAATCTGGCAGTACTGTCATCGGCCATATATATATTTTTAACATCTCTTTTCCATCTTTAACAGTCTGTTGAGTTTCTATGGAATACCTTTCCATAAATTCTCATCATACATCATATACATTTAATAATTACATAATGATCTTTTCTCATTTCCATCTACCAAGTCCACTCACAAGCCTTTGGTCAACCTGAAGATATAGTAGCAGACATTTGCCCAAGGTGTCATACTGTTGGACTGAGACTGGGACTGAATCTAAAACCATGTGCTTGTGAAGCAAACTTCTTACAACAGAGACACATTTGCACCTCTCTTTCCCACTATATATCATCATCATCACCGTTTAACGTCCGTTTTCCATGTTGGCATGGGTTGGATGGTTCAACTGGGGTCTGGGAAGACAGGAGGCTGCACCAGGCCCCAATCTGATCTGGCAGTGTTTCTACAGCTGGATGCCTTTCCTAATGCCAACCACTCCGAGACTCTAGTGGGTGCTTTTTACATGCCACCGGCTCAGAGGCCAGAGGAGCTGGCATTGACCACGATCGGATGGTGCTTTTTACGTGCCACCAGCATGGAGGCCAATTTTTGTTTGGTTCTAGCTCCACATAAAAGCATCCAGTCCACTCTGTAAAGTGGTTAGTTTTAGGAAGGGCATCCATCCATCCATAAAGACCACGCCAAAACAGACAGTGAATCTTGACACAGTCCTCTGGTTTACCAGTTCCTGTTAAACCATTCGTGCCAAGCCAGTATGGAAGATGTACATTAAATGATGATGATTGTCACACACACACACACACACACGTGCAGAGGTATATAATATATGCATATACATTTTATACATATGTATTTATTATCTAATATTACTATGTACGAATGATAGATCCCAAATTAACTGCGAAAGTAAAAAGAAAATAGGATGAATAAGAGAGAAATCAATGTAGTGTGCAACAGAGAATATATCGTGTTGATATGGACATGTGATGAGTATGGAAGATGACAGCTGAGGAAGAACCACCAAGCGATCGAAGTGGAAGGTTCCTGTGGATGTGGGGGAGAGCAGTTGTACTTGATCTCATGAGGTTGAACTTCACAAATAAGTGTGTGAATGGCTGCAACATATGACTAAATGGTGTGTTTGATAAGCGCCCATCCAATCCATAGAAGCATGGAAAAGCAGATGTAAGATGATGATGATACACACACACACATACATATGCTTATATATATAAATATATATATATATATATATATATATATATATATATATATATATATATATATATAAATATATATATATATATATATATATATATATATATATATATATATATATATATATATATATATATATATATATATATATATTTATATATATATATATATATATATTTATATATATATATATATATATATCTGTGTGTGTATATATATATATGTGTGTATATATATATATATATATATAAATCTGTATAAATCTACTTTAAGTAGTAAGAGCATGTAAGATACAATCAATAAGATACACGCAGTCATTCATATATATATATATATATATATATTTATATATACACATATACTTATATATACATACATACACTAATACACATATTTAAATATATATATACATATATATATATATATATATATATATATATATATATATATATATATATATATATATATATATATATATATATATATACATATATATACATATATATATATATATATATATATATATATATATATATATATATATATATATATATATATATATATATATGCATGCTTACATACACATACATGCACATATGTACATGTATGCATATGCACACAACCACACTCACACACACGTATGCAGATGCACTTGAATATATGTGTGTGTGTGTGTGTGTGTGTGTGTGTGTACATGATTACCATACATGACCATACGTATTCATGTAGGTCATCATATCATAACTAATGGCTCGAGAAATATTTGGTTTATGGATAGTAATTATAAACTTTCACAATAGATCAGTCCTGAGATGATTTACCAGTTATATCCTGAGGCTCAATAAAGTAGATGCTACTCTTAGAACGAAGTTAATAAATTCAATTTATTTGGATGTTTCTCAGAGTAAACAGCCATTAATTTGAAATTTCTATTTATCTACCAATCATTCAATCTATCTATCTATCTATCTATCTATCTATCTATCTATCTATTTATCTATCTATCTATCTATCTACCTATCTATCTATCTATCTATCTATCTATCTATCTATTTATCTATTTATCTATCTGTCTCTATTTATCTATCTATCTATCTATCTATCTATCCATCTATATCTATATCTATATCTATCTATCTATCTATTTATCTATTTATCTATCTGTCTCTATTTATCTATCTATCTATCTATCTATCCATCTATATCTATATCTATATCTATCTATCTATCTGTCTCTATTTATCTATCTATCTATCTGTCTATCTGCCTGTTATCTGTCTGTGTATGTATGTATGTATGTATGTATGTATCTAACTATCTATCTATCTATCTATCTATCTATCTGTCTGTCTGTCTATCTGTCTATCTATCTATCTATCTATCTATCTATCTATCTATCTATCTATCTATCTATTTATCTGTCCGTCTGTCTGTCTCTCTTTGTTTGTCTGCCTCTCTCTCTCTCTCTCTCGCTTTCTCTCTCCCTCTCTTTTTATCTATCTATCTATCTGTCTATCTATATTTCTTTCTTTCCTTCCTTCTATCTGTGTGCATGTATATTAAGTAACATTTCTCATAATGTTATTAAAAATATATTGATCAAATAATAAAAAAGGGGAAAGTTTGTTTTGAAATAATAAATAAAATCTGCCAGAAGGAATCAGATGTTTTATAATAAATTTCTATTTAAATCTCTTCTAAAAAGAATACACATCAACCATTTTTCCTTGTGTCCCTTCAGGAGCCTCCAGCTAACTAATTCATGGATAGATCAGTTTGCACTAATTGGTTGATCTACCATATAAATAAATAAATAAATATGTGTGTGTGTATTGGTCTGTGTGCAAGTGTGTATGTGTAAATATACATATATATATACACACACACATATACATATATATATATATATATATATATATATATATATATATATATATATATATATATATATATATATATATATATATACATATATATATATGTGTGTGTGTGTATGCATGTATATTGACACATGTGTGTGTGTGTGGTGGGGTTATGTGTGTACACATAACCCCACCACACACACTAAAAGTATATAAATATACTAGAAGTTGATCTAGGTTTTCTCAGGAAACAAGGCACTCATTAGTTTTCAAATATTTTCCCAATTTTTCCTTTCTCGTCATTTTTCTATCTTCACTATTGTATACACTCATCCCATGCAGTGAATTATTCCTCATGGTATTTCTGTATAGATTTATTATTTCAAATACATTTTCTGAATTATAATAACAGGTAAATTGTTATCTTTTTTATTTATTGAAGTTTTATCTATGATTTATCAACCCACCATAGAAAAAGAAAATTACACACGCCAATGCACTGTAGCCATGTTATATCATTCAATATCTTCAATACACACACACATAAAATAACTGGACTGCAGTTTTGTTTAGTCCATAGATGATTGTTGCCAGTACATATCAATGCAATAAAACTTATCAAGGTTGTGAGAAATATAGACAGCCATGCAACTTGTTCATTGCAGAGAAGCTTCACATAATCTCTATTTTGTTTTTTAAATTTTATAATCAGGGAGGAAGGCAGAGTCTATGGCCCTTCATAGAGCCTTGAGACTAGTGGAAGTAAGGGAGGAAGATGTCCTTAAATTGGAAACTTGGCCCAAATGCATGAAACAGAGTAGACTCTGCTAAAGCACCCAAAGTGCCAGGTGGTGGGTTAAACCAGACAACATATTAAGTCTCCTGCTCATGTATGCCATGGCAGGATTTGAATTTGAAATGCAAAGAGGTGGAACAAATGCTGAAAGGAATCCTACTGGATTGGTATATTTTCATTAACCCCACAAAATGATGAAAAACAAAGTTTTCCTCAGCAAGATCTGAGCTCAGAACACTGAATGTCTGAACAAATGCTGTATAGTATTCTATCATAAGTTAACTACTCTGCCAGTTGCCCACCAGTCATAAATGAAAACCAATGAGTTAAATTTCGTTTACCGACACACAACCAAGTTCTTTCTTGAGTATTTTTCAGTAAAGGCTACCATAACTCACACACATTACATGATAGCTGACACCTATCAGTTTAAACCGCAAAACCTACTTAAGTTATCTGATTACTTTCAAACTTGCTCAAGTGTTATTTTCAACTGATTAAACACAATTATAATGTATGCGTATAATCTCTGTAATTTAGTCTCACATAAATTATTGCATAATGAACATTGGACTTCACTTCCAACATGAAGTTGTATTCAGCATTCTTGTTGTTTAGTACCACAAAGTAAGCAAAATAACAACTATGATAGGTGCAGGTGTGTCTGTGTGGTAAGAAGTTTGCTTCTTAACCACACTGTTCCATGTTCAGTCCCATTGCATGGCACTTTGAGCAAGTGTGTCTTCTACCTTTGTGAGTGGATTTGGTAGATGGAAACTAAAAGGAGCATATCATATATGTGTGCATGTGTGATGAACTCTCCTGAGTGCATTCACGTGTATGTGTGTGTGTGTGTGTGTACAGGGTGCATAAGATATTTGAGGACAGATTTATGTTTATTCTAAAAAAACTGAATTATAATAACAGATAATATCTTTATTTATCACAAAATGCTATGAGGATTGAAATAAACCATCTTTTCTATAATGTTATTCAATAAAGCCACCTTCAGCTGCAACAACTGCTTCTATATGAGATCTAAATCATCTACATGCTCGAATCAAGTGGTCCTGGTTCATTTTTGACATTACTCAGACAATGACACCTTTCAAAAAATTTTCGGTGTTATTGGCATGTTCATTGACCTCTCTCTCAACAACACTCCACATGGATTGAGATCTGGGGAATTAGGAGGCCAAATGTTAGGGGTTATATAATCATGAAAAATTTCAACCATCCATTCCGTTGTTACTAGAGCTGTGTGTGATAGTGCAGAATCTTACTGAAACACATATGGCCTTCCATTGCATACACTGTCTATCCAAGGCTTAACAATTATTTCCAGGACCTCAATGTAGGTGGCAAAGTTAACTTTAAGGCCTTATGGAAAGATGTAAGGAGGCATTACATGTCTTTCATTGCTGACAACCCCTAAAACCATAACCGTTGCAGGAAATTTCGAATGCATAACATTTGAAACTTCAGCAGGGTCTGCGCATAACCATGTGTCATTTCTTCTGTTAACTTTTGGATCTCAGTCGAAGTTTTTCTTGCTTGAGAAAAACCAAATCAAAACTTCTGCTGGAATTTTTAGTTCGTTTATGAGAATTTTAGATCTGATGTAGAGATTTTCTTTTGCTTTTTCTGTCAAATTGATCTTTCCTCCTCATATAAGTCATACACCTGATGTCTTCGTGGACAACGTTCCTGACTGTTCCTTCTGATACATGGAGATCTTTTGCAACTGACCTCATGGACTTTCTGGGAGGACTGTTGAACTTGTTGGATAAATTCAGGTGTTCCGATGATTCCAGAGTGTTTAGAATGCTTTTTATGCTTTGATACTGGTGATACGTTTCCATCTTAAGTCTCTAGCTCCTTACAAACTTTGTAGACGAAAGATCTGGCAACTTTTACAAATCGAGATATTTCTAAATTGCTATGCTCAGCCTTTATAACCACAATAACATCATGCCTCTTCATTCCTTGAGTAAGCTGAGGGTCTGCCATTATCATTTTCTGTAACAAAGATTATACAGAGTTAGCAAAAAATGTAGCAATGACTCAAAAATAGTATGTCCACAAATACCTTATGAACCCAATATATAATTATATATATGTGTGTGTGTGTGTGTGTGTGTGTGTGTGTGTGTGTGTGTGTGTGTGTTTATGTAATCTTGAGAATTTTCCTCTTACATAATATTTTTGCTTCATCTATTTGAAAATGTTTTCTCTGTTCTTCAATAAATGCCAATGTTTTGTCTTTATTTCAGGTGCTCCCATGATTACCTTGATATTTATGCTGAATTGCAAAGTGATTCTGATAGTCTTCTAGATGCTTCCTTGACAGGTCGCTTCTGTGGAGATGTTCTTAAAAATCTCCCGCGACTTGTAATTTCATCAAGAAATGTTCTCATGCTCGGCTTCTATACTGATGACTACAAAGCCGATAAGGGATTTTCTGTATCCTACGAATTTATTGATGGCAGTAAGTATCATTTGCATTTATTGTAGTTTTCCAGAATTTTTCAAATATAATTTTAGTAATCTTCACTGGAACTCTATTTTTATACAATAAATATAATTGATAATTCAGCAAAGTGAAAATAAACTATGCTAAATAAAAAAAATAAAAAATGAAATTATCATATAATCATATGAGGATTATTCCAGAGGGTTTGGAAACTGAAATGCTATGTATTATGCAATATGAATTTGTGTCTTAGAGATTCCCGTACTTTATTTCTTATTTGTTGTTTTAGTTGCCTGTTCCCTAACTTAGTATATAATTTTACAAATGTTTGATTATATATATATTAATATAAATTAGAACTAACATGCTATCTTAAAGATAGCATTTTGACAGCTACACCCACACACACTCTTATATATTTGTACTACAGATTTATAGAGATGCATACTTATACATGGATATGGGTACAGTATTTCTTGTGTGTACTGTTAGATGAAAAACTGCTACTGGTTGGTTTTCAGCCTCCTATAGAACATCTGAACATTTGATGTGTGTAATGTGTTTCTCTGATGAATAGCTGTAGTTCAATACCCAAAGGATGCAAATGACCACAATATTAAAATGTATGTCAGGAACAAATGTTATACTCTGCATCTTGTGTTTATTATTTCTCCACCATATATATCATCATCATCATCAACATTGTTGTTTAACATCCGCTTTCCATGCTGGCTTAGTGCTTAGAGTATTCGGTTCATGATCGTAAGGTTATGAGTTCGATTCCTGGCGGTGCCTGTGTCCTTGAGCAAGACACTTTATTTCACGTTGCTCCAGTCCACTCAGCTGACAAAAATGAGTAGTACCATGTGGCTGATAAGCAAGCTACTTCCACACAGCCACTCCTACACCTGCGCGCGCGCGCGTGTGTGTTTGTGCGTGCAACAAGCTTCTTCAGTTTTTGTTTACCAAATCCATAGGACTATAGTAAAAAAACGCTGCCCAAGGTTCCGCACAGTGGGACTGAACTCTGAACCATGTGGTCAGGAAGCAAGCTTATTGCAACACAGCCACACAAGATTAATAAATAATACAGGAAATATTTACAAACAGCAGCACAAGTAATCATTAGAAATAATTTAGAAGGGCATTCATTCCATTCTCAGAATGTCAACATCTCTTCATATCACAAGGATCAAAAGTGTAATAAACCTTTCTTCCAGCCAATGGGAAGGATTAAAAGCTAGAGAATTTATAACTGTAGTCTTTCTTAATATCTTGTCTTTCACAGATGTTTGGATACCATTTTATGCTTTTATACACAGATATTCCTGTCAGAGATCATACATTAGAACTGAAGATAGCATTCTGTTTTTACTGATAACATCAAGGCTGCTTTTTTTTTTTATTTAATCTGACTTCACTTACCTTTGATATTCTTTATAATCCAGCATATTAACTGTTTAGCCACAGTATCACATCACGATATTAAAGCTTTGGCAGCTTTTCCTTTTAGTTGTGAAGGAATATCAACATTTGTACTTGCCTGCTTTTGTGTATAATAGTATTAGGATAGCCTCTAGGATTTAATACAATGCTTTATTAAGATGGTTCATCGTTTTGTAAAGTTGAAGGATGGCCAGTTGTTGTTGTCTATCTCCAGGTCAGCCTGAAGATCAAATACAATCCGTCCATGACCATCACATCTATTTTCATTTCAAACAAATTATTATGAAAACTTTTTCAGGCACAGGAGTGGTTGTGTAGTAAGTATCTTGCTTACCAACCACATGGTTTCAGGTTCAGTCCCACTGCGTGGCACCTTGGGCAAGTGTCTTCTACTATAGCCTCGGGCCGACCAAAGTCTTGTGAGTGGATTTGGTAGATGGAAACTGAAAGAAGCCTGTTGTATATATGTATGTATATATATATATATATATATATATATATATATATATATATATATATATATATATATATATGTATGTATGTATGTGTGTGTGTATATGTTTGTGCATCTGTGTTTGTCCCCCAACATCACTTGACAACCGATGCTGGTGTGTTTACATCCCCGTAACTTAGCGGTTCAGCAAAAGAGACCGATAGAATAAGTACTAGACTTACAAAGAATAAGTCCTGGGGTCCATTTGCTCGACTAAAGGCGGTGATCCAGCATAGCCGCAGTCAAATGACTGAAACAAGTAAAAGAGTAAAAGAGTATTATCGAATGTTAGCTCCTTTTTTAATATGGTTTGATGTGATATGAGGTAAACTTGGTAACTATATCCAGGAAGCCAAGTGACTATATAGAGGCACTCCTACCTCCATGTCAGAAAGATCAGAGTGGCCAGCTGACAGAAATGGTAGAGCTTATGTCTAAATGCTACATATGGTTCTTATCATATCCTGAGCTTTTGTAAAAGGACAATAGAGATCAAATCTTTTCAGTGTGAAACTTATCTTTTAGTTTTCAGGGTTTGGTCAGTATGACTAATGCCTCTACATGAGTTAAGCTATCTGGATTATACATTCATACAATGCTGTGGTTGACCCTTTAACATTTAGATTTCTCTGTCAAATGTAATGCTTATTTATTTATTTTGAATCTATCATATATTATCCTTGAGATTTAAATCCCGTGATTCTTTATTCTGAGAATGACATTGTAGGGTAGATGCGAGAGGCCTGATTTGGCTAGTTTGAACATAAAACAGGTAGAATATTTCGGCTGGATATAGCTGGCTTAAATACTAAAGGGTTAATTGAATACCATATTCCCCAGCATACAAGTCAATTTTTCAAGCCAAAATTTACAGTAAAAAAAAAAGTAGGTCAACTTGTAAACCAAAACAGCTTTGGAGGATCAAACTCCTATGTAAGATGCAGCAGGATTTGGAAAGATAGTAACAATGTTTGAATGTTCATGCTACATGTTAACACTATATACTATGTCGATCTGTATGCAAGAAAATGCAGTACAGGTAGTATATTGTTAATTAAAATAACTGTCTATACATCTTAGCTTCATTGGAATTGGTTTCTTTTCTAATCAAAAATATATAACATAGCCAGGGTGTTTATATAATTTGTTTACCTGGGAATATTTTTGTAGATCATTCCTTAAACATGCTAAAAGAGATTGTAATTTGTTATCAATTTTCTTTCTAGTTATCTCTAAATAATGATGTGGAAGCAATTTAATATCTGTTTTCCTGGGGAAAGAAAAATAAAACTTTCGCAATATTGAGATCGTTATGTCTATATATATGCAAAGTACAATTTTTGAATTACTTTAGCCTAGTAAATTTATAACAGTGGTTAATTGGAAATATTTCTTTTCAGTTTTTGTTTTCTTGTTCTACTCTTTACACACACAAACCATTATCATCGTCATCATTTTAACGTCCACTTTTCAATGATTGCATGGGTTAGATAGAGTTTATTGAGGCAGGTTTCTACAGCTGGATGCCATTCTTGCTGCTAAACTTTACCTGTTTCTGAGCAATTTACTCTGTTTTTGAGTATTCCCAGAATACTCAAAATGTATGACACAACTTATATGGACAGTGATACTCATTTTACAACTCTCATTTGATGTGATGACAAGAAGACACAGGCACACACACATACATATATACGTTGGGCTTCTTTCAGTTTCCATCTACCAAATCCATTCACAAGACATTGGTTGGCTCAAGGCTACAGTAGAAGACACTCACCCAAGGTACTATACAGTGGGACGGAACCCAGAACCATGTGGTTAGGAAGCAAGCTTCTTACCACACAGCTGTGTCTGCACCTATTTATGATTATTTTAATTAATGTTAATGCATATATTATGATTTTTATGAGGCATCTACTACTTTAGGTATTGCTAAATGTTCATGTGTGTTTATTTTGGAAAATCTCCTTACATTTTTCATCTTTCTTTTACTCTCCCCCACCTTTATTTGGTCTCCAACTCCAACATAACCAAATGCACCATCAAGTTTGTTTCCTGTTTTACCTTCACAGCCACATTTTTTAACTCCTATCACCTCTAATCCATATATGTTTTCAATCACATTCAAATTCATTTGTCTTGAACTGCAATCTCTTAGGAAATATTAATATTCAACATTTGTCTATTACTAAGTTTAAACTTAGTTATTTCACAAAAGCCTAAACATACTTAATTATTTTAAAAATTAAAATACAAAATTTATATACCTTTCCCTTTTTAGAAATATCACAAAAGGGTCAAAATTTTATATTTTTGAAGTTTATAATCATTTCTTTTCTTCAGTTACACAATGTTAAGGCTGGGAAAAAATATAATTTAGTAAGAAATAAAATATCAAATACTGCCAAATAGTATGTTGCTGGTAGCAAGGGTATACAAAACAAATATTGTGCACTTCAGCCAACAAGATAGGATCTCAGTGAGAACAGCTGCAACAAGACTCTGCAAACAAATGCAGAGCAGACTTCCTGCAGATATCTGATCAATTCAAGAGATGGCCATTTCCTGCCAGCTTTGTTTTAACAGAGTTATTACAAAAAGTCAGGACCAGTCTCTCTCTCACTGTTGTCAGTTTGATTTTACAATAAGATTAAACCATGGCTCTCAACAATAATTGTATTTGGATCAAGTCAACAAAGAAACACCTACATGGTTACTAGACAGCTAGAAATAATAACAAAATCGCCCTCAAACCACTTTCTAGTGTTTTAAATATAAAAGAAAAAAGAACATGAGATACTTTTATTCCATATATGCTCCTAAAAAATATGACAGGTTGGCCATAAATGGAATACATTTGATCATCGGTTTGTTCAGTTATATCTGGCAACAACTAGAGTATTCGGTGTATGTAAAAGGATTAATAACTGACACAGTAGCCCAAATGAGGATTGTCCTTAAAGTACTGTTCATAGTGAAGCTTTATAATCAATACTCTGGTATTTTATCATGATTTGGAATATGCCCTTTCACAGACAGTTCTGTAATTATAAGAAATAAACAAAAGCAAAAACATACTCAAATCTGAAAGAAGATTGGTTTCTAAGCATAGTGATGGATATTTTGCTACTGGTTATATTTTACATTCAATACAAAGTTGCTGATTAAGTACTATATTAGCAGGTCACTTTTCTGTTTTTCTGTTTTTGTTTTTCCACCTTACCGCAGGTCTCAGTCTTGCATTATTTGTAAATTTTTATATCTGTGCTCTTGTTATCAACTGGTACAGAAAATGAAACTACGTCTAGGGATAACTAATCTTTGATTTTGATTTTTGATACACATTCTTTTTTTGTGACAGCATTAGTTGAGTGGTTTGTTTCTGTTATTTTTCATTTTACTTTTTGGAGCAGTTTTATAGATGAATACCTGTCCTCCTGTTAAAAGCCTGTACTTTTTAAGTAGGAGCAGAGCCTGCATTTCATCAGTCTAGAACAAACAAGAGTTTCAACATAATACTTAGTTTGATCTCATCTCTGTATGTTTAATAATCCAGTCATTGTGTCTCTTTATGTAATACATACTTTTAAATATATATCAATACCATATGAACACACATAAGCAAGCACTCTCATAAATAGTATGCAACAAAATTAGGGAACAAATCAATGATTTGGGTATTGATTTTCTCTGTAGGCTTTGTTTCACTAATATCAGAGTTCAGATTATAAATTCTTTTGTATTCATAGTTTTTAAGATATCTTACACGTTGTAAGACACACAACAATATGTTGACTGAGTAAATATGCTAATTTCTATCATGAAATGTAATTACTTTGATTCATTAAGTTTTATAAACTTAAAAATCTTCTTTATTGTAACATTAAAAACAATATTGATCACCCAATTTCTATCTTTAATTTCTTTTTTCATTTGTCAAGATGGAGAATTTATCAATAAACAAGATCATAGAGTGCTTACTGTTATTCATTAAGTCTTTCCCTAACAGCTCATTATTACAAGATTCCACATGAAATTACAAAGTAATGGCTATTAAATTGAAGAAAATTTGTTTTTAATTTTAAGGTAAACTTAGAAATCTTTTTATGCAAACTTCAATCATGCTAAGAAACAGATATATAATAGTCAGATGTGTCCAGCTGTAGTTTGTTCTCACTATTAAAACTGGTTTTGGTAAGAAGTGGTATGGGTGGTTTGCTTGATATTTAATGGCAACTAAAATTATTCTTCAGTCTTTTATTCTTTTATTGGTTTCCATCAGTTGTAGCCATTCTGAGGTGCTATTTTCAAAGATTTTTTTTTTTACCTAGTCATACCAACTATAATACTTAGTCTAGTGCCTGTTTCATCAGTGTCTATATATAGTTTAACTCGGTTCAAAGACTGCTTTATGCTCCCGAGTCTCCTTTGGCATGGTTTCTCAACAAGTTTCCCTTCCTGGTGCCAACCAAATTACAGTGCATCCTGGATGCTTTTCTTTTTGCCACCAGCATTAGAGAGGTTGTCATGCAACTCTCTCTCTTTTTTTTTCTCTCTTTCTCTTTTTTCTCTCTCTTTCTCTTTTTTCTCTCTTTCTCTTTTTTCTCTCTCTCTCTCTCTCTCTCTCTTTTCTCTCTCTCTCGCATACACACATATTCAATAGGCTTACATACAGTTTCTTATTTCTTTATTGCCCACAAAGGGCTAAACATAGAGGGGACAAACAAGGACAGACAGTGCGTAATGACCCCAGTGCATAACTGGTACTTAATTTATCGACCCTGAGAGGATGACAGGCAAAGCTGACCTTGGCGGAATTTGAACTCAGAACGTAGCAGCAGACAAAAAAACCACTAAGCATTTCGCCTGGCGTGCTAACATTTCTGCCAGCTCGCCGCTTTACATACAGTTTCTGTCTACCAAATTTCACTCTAAAGGAATTAGTTAACCAGAGATTATAGTAGACACTTGCTCAAAGTAGCACACAGTAAGACTGATCTAGAAGCCACATGGCTACAAAACAAACTCCTTAATCATACAGCCATTCCTAACCGTTTTAAATAAAGCCACTGATTCCAGTTAGTTTATTTGCAACATTTGCAATAACAACATATCGCAGGATCTCATAAAACTGGAAAATATCACATGCTGTAAATGATTCTACTAGAGCCATCATAAATATTTTGAAGCCCATATTCCGAACAAAGTTATGAAATGAAAGCAATTCCTTCATATGAAATTGATTGAGGGAAAACTGCAGTTTGCAAACAGTTGACAGCTGCAAATCCAATATCTTTTTAATGATCAATAATAATCCAATAATTGACTGAATATTATATAAAGCCTCATATTTAACTTTTATTGAATCTGTTACCTCTAAAGACTTATGGTGGTTGTTGTTGTCATTGTTGTTGTTTAGTTCTAGATCAGCTTCATTGAGTGGACCCAGGATCAAAGGTACTCCAGCCGTGACAATAAAGCCTCAGGCATTGTTTATCTAGGGTTATGTTATTCAGTGTGTCTGTTCTTTTATCTAAAGTGTTAAAATGAGATTTGAGGAGAATCGATTACGGTGCTATTTCTAACAGACTGAGAGACTAAGCATATGGTTTCTTATTGGCTTGAAGTGCTTTAAGTTTGTTCACTTGATATTGCTTGGTTGGTGTATTTGCTTTGCTTAGAATTTGCTCCAGATGAGCTGTGGTCCCCATTTTCTTTTTTAACAATCTTGAAGCTAATTAACTAAAAACAAAACTTCAATTAATAATGGCTAAGGTTCTAACTTCAAGATGACAATGTGTACATATATATATATATATATATATATATATATATATATATATATATATATATATATATATATAAATATATATATATATAACCCATGCCAGCCATCCAACCCATGCCAGTATAGAAAACAGATGTTAAAGGATGATGATGATTATATATATACACGATGGGTGCTCCTTTCAGTTTCAATCTATAATATCCACTCTCGCTCTCTCCCTCTGTCTGTATATATATATATATATATATATATATATATATATATATATATATATATATATATATATATATATATATACATACATACATACATATATATATATATGTATATGGGTGTATGCATATATGTATACGTACGATATTTTGTATGATGTTTGAGCTTATTGCAACCAGAGATAATATCAACAAGGAATGTAAACATCACGCCCTTTCCATTCATGCATGCATGTATGTGTATACATGTGCATGTGTAAATATATATATATATATATATATGTGTGTGTGTACGTGTGGTTCAATTGAAATAATGCTTTAATTACAAAAGCATTGAGACTCTAATTAAAGTTAATATTACGCCTCAGCCCTTTTGACACCAACCCACCAGAGACTACCACTTGCTCTATAATTCAAAACTATCTGTTTTATATATATCATATATTAATACAAATAAAAATTTTCTATCTTCATTTTATATAAGGACATTCTGATATCTTCCAAAGACTGATTTAATAATGAAAAAGTTCTCCACTTTAATAAATCCCTTCAAATTGTTGATTATTTTCAAAATTAATTGAAGTATAAGTTTCATGTTCATATTTCTAATGGAAATATTGTCATGAAATGATTAACAGTAAAATGGTTTCTTCTCATCGGATTTTCGATTTAAAATAGAGTTCAAAAAGCAATTGAAACAAGTCATCCTTATTTTGAACATGAAAATTTAGTTAATAAACGAAAATAGCAAAATTTCCAATGTTTATTTTTGTAGTAGATTCAGTGATGAAAGTCCAGTAATAGTATGCGTGTTCATGAAAATTGTGTAAAATTTAAAAAAAAAAATAAATAAAAAAAATAAGATTTAAAAAAAAAAGTTATTTCTATAACTTTAACTTCCCAAAATTCCATTTTGGAAACTTTTACAGACCCATGATTAAAATGCTTTCAGTGCTGTCTGACATTCCCATTATATTCCAAAAAAATTTTCTATTTTAATTTATATAGTTATTTACAGAATCTCCCAACTACTTCTCAAAATATCCTGTATCTGTCTGGCCATGATTTGTCTGATTTCATAGACTCAAATTTAAGTCACTTTGGGTTTTATGTTAGTTTGAGACATAAATACAGTTGTCAACGCCCAGACTGTTATACAAATAAAACTGAAATTTGAGTCTTGTGTTCCAGGAAGAAGTAAAGTAATGGCTGGAGTAGAAAAGCAAAAGTCAGTTTCTGAATGCAACATTAGATCATATTATTCTATATTTTAATTATACTGAGTTTTTTTTTTTTTTTTTTGATTCTTTGACATGAAGTTTGTGAGTTTGATGCGCTGTTTTTATCAATGATGGTGTCTTCAATTTATTAGATGTTCTCATATCGCCATCAAACTAAAGAATGAGGACAGTGTTGTTATATAATTTTATTCAAGGTTGTGATCATTTTGAATGGCTAGAAGAGTTGTTTCATAAATATACATTGATTCATATGCATAATTAATTAATTGATCAATCATTTAATAAAATTATTTGCTCTTAACTATTTTCATCAGTTCCTAAAGTCACTAACGTAGATTTTTCAGAGTTTCCAACTAACAGAGATTGTGGAGTTTGAGAGGTTGCATTGTAATAGAGCTGTAAACATTGAGTATTCTTTACCAGGAATTCAAAAGATAAAGATAGTAGATAGTGGACATATCATAATATCGTTCATGATTTAGTATAAACTTGCCAATAGTACAGTCACTGATAGATCAAGATGTTATCACGTTTAAAAGCATGCTAGTAGGGTGAATATAGAGAAAAAGGGAATTTTTAAATCATATATCCACTCTGATAATCAGTGGAAGGTAAGCTACTGCAGAGATATGCATCATGAACAAGAATCAAACCAATGACTTGTCTTTTCTTGTTACGTTTAGTTATTTCAGTCATTAGACTGCAACCATGCTGGGGCACCTCCTTGAAGAATTTTAGTTGAGTGCATCAACCCCAGTACTTATTTTTCTTTAAAATCCTGGTACATATTCTATTGAACTCTTTCACTGAACTGCTAAGTTATGGGAATGTAAACACATCAACACTGTTTGTCAAGCAGTGTTGGGGGATAAACACAGATACAAAGACTTATACACACACACGCACACACACACACACACACACACACACACACACTAACACGCACACACATGCACACACACACACCCACTAACACACACATGCACACACACACACACACACACACACACACACGTGCGTGCACATGCACACACACACACGTGTGTGTGTGTCTGTATACAATAGGCTTGCTTCTTTTAGATTCTGTCTACCAAATCCACTCACAAAATTTTGGTTGGTCTGAGGCTACAGTAGAAGACTCTTGCCCAAGGTGCCACACAGTGGGACTGAACCTGGAACCATGTGACTAGGAAGTAAACTTCTTACAACACCAGCAAATCAGAACATCAATTTGTTAATCGGTGTTATGTTTCATCACAGGGGAACAGCTTCTTCATTATGATAAATATGGGTTCATAACATTCAATTTGAACACATATTCATCATTAGAAGCTGTTCTTTTGTCACAAAACACAAAACTGATTAACATATTGATGTTTAAATCTGCCAGAATGCATTAATAGATATGCAACTCATCATTAAGGCAGAGAAAAGATTTTAAAGTAACTTAATGAAGAAAGAACAGTGGGTGAGGTGTCTGTTGGATATATATATATATATATATATATATATATATATATATATATATATATATTGTTGTACTTGGGGATGGTCATATTGCCAGTTTAGCCAATAAAAACACACGCACTGTATATTTGGTGTTAATTTTTTTTTTTTTTTTTTTTCAGCTTTATATTACATTAATCTTAATCTTAATCTTATTTCGGCCAGAGTTCTTTCGTCACACTTCTGTGACCTCATCAGTGGTCCTTTGTTTCCTTCTTTCTTATGTGTGTCTCACCTTGCTAACTATCAGCCATTTTGTATTTTTCAAAGGACCACTGATGAGGTCACAGAAGTGTGACGAAAGAACTCTGGCCGAAATAAGATTAAGATTAAGATTAATGTAATATAAAGCTGAAAAAAAAAAAAAAAAAAAAAAAATTAACACCAAATATACAGTGCGTGTGTTTTTATTGGCTAAACTGGCAATATGACCATCCCCAAGTACAACAACATCTGTTTCAACACACGATTTCACATAAAAAATCTTGCAAAACAAATATATATATATATATATATATATATATATGCATTACTCCATTCAGCATTTTTGTTTTTCAATAGATATGAAATTAACTTTTTCCTAATGTTTTTGGATGTGGATTTTGAATCTATCTTAGGCTTTTCCCTTGCAGTTTTGTTTTATAAATATGACAAGTATCATTTTTCTCAATTTTATTCAATGCTTAAAGAGATTTAAATAACATTCCATGCAAGAGTTTTCTTTTTTTATTGCTTAAAATGCATAAACTTGATAAATTCATACATAATAAATTTTAACTTCATTGAATTACATCCACATGTAATTGAAGAGTTTTTTAAAAAGTTATGCAAATATCCTTTTCTCTTATAACCTTGGTCCAGGTCATTGTGATACAGTATCTAATAACAAACAACCATCATCTCCTCATGCCCAAATTCCTGGTTTCATGTTTTCATTGCATGGATACAACTGCTCATTGTGTTCTACTTCAAGATTTTCTAGAAGGAAATCTAGGTGAGAATGCTGGAAGTGCATTCATAGGCTTAGAAACAGGGAGTGCAGGAGATACAAGTGCACTTCCTAACGTTTTTGTGGGGCAGTGAAAACACTTTGAACATCCTTTCTGAAAAACTGGGTTTGCACCTATGAAGCAAATTTCATTCCTGTACTTATGAGTGTATTTCTATCAATACACAATAGTTCCTTTCGATATCTGCATCAAAGAAGTTCTCAGTTTAGCTTCACCTCTCTATATGTAGGGAACATTTTAGTGCCCAAAGAGTTTCACATAACCATTTAAAAGTTTGTCAAGCTTTTAAATCAGGGGTTCTCAACCATTTAAGAAAAAAACTTTGGACTCCTTTGATTACTACTTTATTCTCGTGGACCCGCATAGCCAATCAATGTTTAAAAACTAGTTTTATACATACTTCTTTCAAACTTCCTATTTTGCTTTCCACACATTCACTTGTGAAGGTTGAACTCTGTAAGATGTTATAGAAAGAAATCTGTCTCTTGCAATATATACATCTAAAGCAAAATGTTTCCAGGAGCCCTTAAAATATTAGCGTGGATCCCCAGTTTACTCTTTTGTTGCATGGACCCCCAAAAGTCTTATATGGACTAAAAAGTGTCATATGTACCTCAGTTGAGAACCACTGTTTTAAATTCTTGTTGAGAGTTCGTCCCCAACCAAAGAAACTTGCAAGCCAAATCCCAAAACGAAATATATATATATAACTATATATATATATATATATGTGAATATATATATATATATATATATATATATATGTATATAGCAATATATCTATATATATAGCTATATATATATGTGAATATATATATATGTGTGTATATATATATATATATATATGTGAATATATATATATATATATATATGTGTGTATATATATATATATATATATATATGTATCTATATATACATATGTATATATATATATATATATATATATATATACATATATATATATATATATATAGACACAAATATATCTCAGGCAATAAAGAATCCTGATGATATTGTAAGCCTGCAGAATGACCTAAATGCAATATATGAGTGGGCAGAGCAAAACAATATGCAGTTCAATGCAAAAAAATTTCAAGTACTGCGCTACAAGACCACAAGTACCTCCCAACTGGCATACACAGGGCCTGGAGGTACTGCAATCCCAGAACCACAAACAGTAAGAGATCTGGGCATCAACATGTGTAGAGATGCATCATTTCACATGCACATTGTCAAGTTGACAGCAAAGTGCAGACAACTGGCAGGGTGGATACTGAGGACTTTCCGTACAAGGGATCAAAAAGTCATGTTGATTCTATGGAAGACATTTGTTCTGAGCCGCCTAGACTATTGCTCTCAGTTGTGGTCACCACACAGTGTTAAGCGGACAGCAGAACTCGAGGCAATTCAGCGGCACTATACAAAAAAGATCGCCACAGTCCAACAGATGAACTACAGGGAGCGACTGAAGGCACTAGGTCTCTACTCCCTGGAGCGCAGGCGGGAGAGATATGTAATAATATACATATGGAAAATACTGGAAGGACTGGTGCCAAACTTTGGTATCAAGTACTACAGGAATGCCCGCACGGGTCGCCACTGCATGGTGCCAAAGGTACCGTCCACTGCATCTCACATAAGAATGAGATACTGCAGCAGCCTCGGTTTCAGAGGACCTCAGCTCTTCAATGCCCTGCCAAAACATTTGAGAGACATGCAAGACATGGATGCGGAGGTCTTCAAGACAAAACTTGACGCTTTCCTCTCCAAGATACCAGACGAACCAATGGCTCGTAATGAGACGCAGTTTAGGGCAGCTGTGTCAAATTCTCTTATACACCAGATGTGCCATCAAAACTCTTGATTGGACCATGTCAGGTGGGGGAGAAGAGCCATGCAAGGAACGTGAAAATCACGGTAGTGCACCAGCATGACCGCAGCCACTTGGCTGAAACACATAAATAAATAAATAAAATAAAAAAAAAAATATATATATATATATATATATATATATATATATATATATGTATATATATGTATATATATATATATCTATGTGTATATATATATATATTTTTTTTAATAATATATATATATGTCATTATGAATATATAGTCGAATTCATATTAAGAGATGATGCATTAAAGGTTATTTATTGATGTTCATATTTTAGTTTTGTCGTTTGGTTATTCTTGACAAGTAAATGAGTCTCCCAATGTTTGGTCTCTTTATTCATTCGTACCTAATTATTACAATTATAATGATTTTTTTTTTCTCCGTGTGTATTGTTGTCATCACTAATAGTTAACTTCATATGACTCATTGCTATCAGGCAATTTGATATTTTCTGCTAGTGTTGTGTTGATATTTTCTGTTTGCTCATTTCAGAATTTCGAATGTAATTACCACAATATTCAATACCAATTGATATCATCTTGCATTATTAACTGCCACAGTAATATTTCTTGTAGTTGAACAGTAATTGACTTAGGTATTTGTCAGTAAATGCTTATAATGTACAACCCTCCGCTTAAAAGGAAGAAAAACAAGGCAAACATAAATACACAAAACTAATGGATACATATAACAGATCCATGGTTGCATGGATTATTGATGGGATTTGTCCAGTAAAAGTTCCCAAGTTGATAGAAACAACAGCCAAAATTTCTCAAATTACTTACTAGTCTTAGCTGAGGAAGGATATGTTAGGTTACTGCTTCCCAACTGTAGTTTCTTAGAGGTTTCTTGAGAGAGGTTACTTGATGGTGCCTGAGAAATAGTGATTGTCATCGTCATCGTCATCATCACATTGATGCCGTTCTTTAACATCCGATTTCCATGATGGCATGGGTTTGATGGTTTGACCAGAGCTAGCAAGCTGGGGAGCTACACTAGGTTCCAGTCTGATTTGCCTTGGTTTCTACAGCTGGATGCCCTTCCTAATACCAACCCCCTTATAGTGTATGCTGGGTGCTTTTTACGAGCTACCTGTACAAGCATTATTAAATGGCACCACCACAAGTGCTTTTTACATGGCACTGACTCTTCCAGGTCACATCCCCTTTACCAGGGGATCTGGCCTAAACACTTCTGCTGTGGAAGACAGGTCTTGATAAATAGAGTAATTATATACTAATGCATTTCTGAGTAATTTTGTATGGCTGTGTGGGTAGGCGCAGGAGTGGCTGTGTGGTAAGTAGCTTGCTTACCAATCACATGGGGCCAGGATCAGTCCCACTGTGTGGCACCTTGGGCAAGTGTCTTCTCCTATAGCCTCAGACCAACCAATTCCTTATGAGTGGATTTGGTAGACGGAAACTGAAAGAAGTCCGTTGTTTATATATGTGTGTGTGTGTATGTGTGTGTGTATGTGTGTGTGTGTGTGTGTGTGTGTGTGTGTGTGTGTGTGTGTTTTTGTGTGTCTGTGTTTGTCCCCTCATCATTGCTTGATAACTGATATTGGTGTGTTTATGTTCCCCATAACTTAGCGGTTACATACATACATACACACATGCGTACATAAATTTACAATGTCATCTGCAAAAATGACTGTCCTGAAATAAACTTAGGAAATCTCTCTGTTATGGAATACATTCATGAACACCAACTCAAGGAATATTGGTAGAATATTCCCATCAAGACTACTGTCAAATGTAAACATAACAGACCGGATATTTTTGTTTGGGACAAAGGGGTAAAGGTATGTACCATCATAGAGGTTAGCTGCCCCGCAGATATGAATATGTCTTTGAAAATCAAAGAAAAAGAGGATATCTATGGACATCTGCTTCGAAACCTCCAGCTTCTATATCCAGATTATGAATTCATAGTTAGGCCAATAATAACTGGAGCACTAGGTTTTGTAAGCAAATGTTTAAAGGAGAATCTGGATAAACTAGGATTTTCAGAAAGAGAAATCGATCGGCTAATTCGTACATTACAAGTGCAATCTGTGAGTGGAGCAGTAAAAATATGCAAGACTTTTCTCAAGTTCCAAATGTGAATTCGTTTGTGTTAATTACGTCCCAAAGATGGAGCCTTGTATCTTTGTTGGAAACTGGCTCCCTCCTCAACAGAAGATTTATAATAATTAAAAAATAGAGGAGACACATACATGCATACAAAATACAAAGATACATACACATTACATTTATTTATAGAACCATAAAATCAGTAGATATTAGGAGTGAATATGCTTGTTTAACCACATGGTTAAATACATATATATCCATTTCTCATATCTCCTGACTTTGTGGTTTTATGTTCTCCTCATGAAATAATTTCATCAATCAGATCTTCTGCATTTTCAGTTACATGGACTCTCTACATTAAATCTCTTTATAAGTGATTACTATATAGACTGATAGCCTAGTCTGTAAGAGCAGCTTTCTGTGATAGCTGCATGATTCACTGATTCCTCATTTTAAACTGCTTGTATATGTGTGTGTGTGTGTGTGTGTGTGTGTGTGTGTGTGTGTGTGTGTGTGTGTGTGTGTTGCAGCCATCAATATTTTATACAGATTTTTATATAAGAAAGCAGAAGCATATGAAACTATTTTTGAACAAAATGTTTTTGTTTCTTTTACATATCTGTAAAGTCCATGCTGAAGCATGGCTTGCACAGATATGTTGAGAATTAAGGGATTAGATACATTGTAGCAACGTTATTGCCTAGCAGATAAGGTATTCATCTACCTGCTCTTAGATAATAAGTGTAAATCTCCTGCAGGTGTTTTGTTGTAGTTTTTCAAGACACAACACCTTTTTCCTTTACAATGTTCTAACTCACAAAAGATAGGTTTCTTATCTTGTGAAAGATTTCTTCTATTTATTTTATGCCTGTAAGTTAGAGGTAATCAGCAAATTATCGCCAAATCATAAAATCTGATTGAAGATTATAAGGTATTTATGTTATAATATTATAAGATCTAAAGCATTAATCTAGGGAAAACATAAGGACTGTAATGGCAAGCTAAATTCTACGTCTTAGAATATATCTAGAAAGTAGATCCTTCTAAATCATGTAAGCAAACAGAAGTTTTGTGAATTATGAGCTGCAGTAATCTTGATAAATGACATATTCGTATATTTTCACTGAATACCATTTCATTTTGAGAATTTTTTCTTTTATATATAAGAAATGTTACTATTTCTTTTAATCAGGCTGAGTATTTATATAAAAGATATTAGTAAATTTTATATTATAAAGTACAAAAATAAAAGCCAAAAGAAAGGATAATAATAATAATAATAATAATAATAATAATAATAATAATATATTAATGATAAAGACAAAAAACTAACACAATACAAGACCAGGAAAAGTTTTCACGCTCTTAACAACAGAATGAAACATACAATGCTGCACACACCTCAGCAACATGGAGGTGTATCAGGTGATGCATTAGAAATTTGCCCAAAACTACCAAATGTTGAACAACTATATAGTAGTAATAATAATAATAATAATAATAATAATAATGATAATAATAATAATAATAATAATAATAATAATAATAATAATGAAAAGAGTATATACCACACAAGTGCATAGGACCTCTGCAGAAATTTTAGGAAAATAAAGATAAGAAATAAGTGGAAATTTTACCGGTGAGTGTGTTAAATTATAAGGCACAAAAAGAAAATGGCTCTCTCCAGATACAACAGTATATATATATATATATATATATATATATAGGCGTAGGAGTGGCTGTGTGGTAACTAGCTAGCTTACCAACCACATGGTCCCGGGTTCAGTCCCACTGCGTGGCATCTTGGGCAAGAATACGTCCTGGGGTCAATTTGCACGACTAAAGGCGGTGCTCCAGCATGGCCATAGTCAAAAGACTGAAACAAGTAAAAGAGTAAAAGAGTATGTATATATATATATATATATATATATATATTGGAGCACTCCATCGGTTAAGACAACGAGAGTCCCAGCTGATACGATCAACAGAACAGCTTGCTCATGAAATTAACATGCAAGTAAATAGCAATCCACAGACACATGTACTCCTAACGTAGTTCTCAGGAAGATTCAGCATGACACAAAGTGTGACAAGGCCAGCCCATTTGAAATACAGGTACTACTCATTTTTGCCAGCTGAGTGGACTGGAGCAATGTGAAATAAAGTGTCTTGCTCATGGACACAATGTGTCGCTGGGAAACGAACTAACAGCCTTACAATTGTGAACCGAATGCCCTAACTATTAAGCCACATGCCTTCACATATATATATAAATTCATACATATATTTAGTATTTTAGACTAATGGGTATATGTAAATTAGTGTGTTGAAGTATTTAGTAAAACACTGGCACAGTTTGGGCTACCTGGTGTCACCCGCAGTTGTGGTATATTATCATTGCATCTACTTCAGGAACTCCGTAGTGTTAGTTAAGATAATAATTTCTTAATTAATCAGAAGATGGATTTGATATTAATCTGTATTTTGTACAACAGTCGTTTGAACCCGTCCTTCTACTGTTCCGTATGGGTAGGACTCTGTTCAACACGCTGTGGGTCTCATCAGCTATCTCCATACATAAAGTTGTGTCTCACTAAAGATCCTGTGTTTCCATTGTCATGCTGTCATATTCCTCTCTGGTTAGGGAATGAAACACTGCTACAACTTTCAGTTACTATCCTCTTTCAATAAGAATCGCAAACATTTGTAAATATAGACAAATAACTGTTGATAAAATATATATATATATATATATATATATATATATATATATATATATATATATACACACATACACACACACAAACATATATACATACACAGTTACATACACACACATATGTACATTCACAGGCACACACACATATAAATCTAAATATATATCTATGTGTGTGCATATACATACAAACCCAGGCACAAAAATCACTATCCTGTATCTATATTTAACTGTATATTTCTTATTGAATTATTTATCTGATAGTGTTTCACTCAATATTAACAGGCCTCCATATATGTTAAATACTTTTTTACACTTAACTATCATCACCATCATGATCATCATCATCATCATCATCATCAATCATCATGATTCATCATCAATTGCCATTATAATTATTTTACGTCAACTTTGTATGCTGGCATAGTTTTGTACAGGTCTTCAATGTCTACCCCTCATCTATATATTTCATTCTTGGTTTGGTTTCTACACTTGGATGCCCTTCCTATAAACTTAGATATATTTCGACCAAAGATTGGTCCAGGCCATGTCTAACTTAATAGCACCAGCTGATAAGATTATCTAAATCCTTTTTACAGTCAAGTCTTGTTTACGGTCCATTCAAGTAGTGAGTTCTTGTTGAGTGAGTTGTATCCAGGTATGGGTGGCTTGTCTGGTATTCCTTGAAGAAATCTGTCTAGACACCATTCAAAGCTCATAGGATCCTTTTCCTCTTTTATGTTAAGCAGGGCAGGGCCTGTTGAGGAAAAGAAATTATGCCGCAGTGTGCCTATATGTTGTGATCCTGAATTGGGCAGGGGACGTATGGACCGTGGTCCCAGCCTAAGATGAACATTGAAACTGATATTCAGGTCGTTTGGGCAATGCTGGCGGTATATTTTCCACATCATACAGGTGATGTACTGCTCACGGCGGTGCTGGAGAGAGTAGAGTTTCAAGGCTTTAAGGCGGTCGCAGTAATCAAGATCAGTCATGCCTTCAATTCGTTTAAGAAAGTATTGGAAGCATTTTATTGCAGCCCCAGCACTAGTGTTTGTCATGTTCTCAACAAAATTAAAGGGTTCTCTTGAACCTGTGCTGTCTATGTTTCTTTACCAGTCCATTTTCAAAGTGTAACTTAATACAGTCTTGTGTGCGTTCATTTCATTCATATTTGAAAGAATTAAATAACATTGAGGGAGCTGATACATAGCCACTTGGCCTGTTAGAAATAGCATCCAAACTTCTCTCAGATCATCTTAAAAACAACAAAGGTGTATTGGTGTTCATGTTCATTGGCACCAAATCTTTGATAATAAGCCTGTTGGATTGGTATTGTCTTGGTGGCTGAACAAAATAAACATGAACAAATTACAAGCCAAGTAGAGACTGTTTATATGGTAGCTCATCTCACTTGGGATTTCTAATTAATATTACCAAAGCTTCTGCTCTTATGCAAGTGAGACAGACTACTTTACATCTGTCATATGTGCATATACTACAAATAGTTATAATCTACTATTCTCTCTGTGGCTTGGAAATGAGTAAATACTTTCTGATGAAATATTAATAAATGCTGAAACTAATCAGTTCATTTTCTTTGCCTGGTCACTCAGAGAAAACATCCATGGTTTAATCACAGTGTCTGCATACTGAATTTATAATGTATGTTTACTAAAACACAACCTTGTCATTTTACCTTCACATCTACACATTCTTTTATTCTTATACTTGTTTCAGTCATTTGACTGTGGCCATTCTGGAGCACTGCCTTTAGTCGAAAAAACCGACCCCAGAACTTAATCTTTTTAAGCCCGATACTCATTCTATTGGTCTCTTTTACCAAACTACTAAATTACAGGGACGTAAACACACAAAGATTGGTCGTCAAGCAAAGGTGGGGGTCAAATACAAACACACAAATACACACACACATGCACACGCACATATATATAACAGGCTTCTTTCAGTTTCTGCCTACCAAATCCCCTTACAAGGCTTTGGTCGGCCCAAGATTATAGTAGAAAACACTTGCCAAAGGTGCCAAGCATAGCCAAGGCTAGCAGGTTAGCCTGCTAGCCTTGGTTATGTCAAGATGGATTTCTTATGTATTCTTCTTTGCCACTTAGATTTTAAATGTTTCCACAACAGTAATATGTCCATTCTGCTGAAATTAAATTTTCAGTAAATTTTCTGTATACCTGTGCAGCTGAAGATTGCCCTGCATTTTACATTTAATGTAATGCTCGCATTACTTAAATAAATGGAGTAGCATGAAACGTGCGTACTGCAATAACCTTTAAAATCTGTGCTGCTTTTATATATATATATATATATATATATATATACACACGTATATAATATTATTTGATCATTTGAAGTGTTTAGTTCCTGTCAACTGTTTCCATGATGAATATATATATATATATATATTTGGCTGTTGAGTACAATAGAGATTTTATTTGGAAAGTTTTCTCTTTATTTATAAATAACAGCTATAATATTAAATTGTATTTCTTTCTTATTAACATTTTCTGACAAACAAAAGTGTTGCCATTCATATAATTTCCTCTTTCAAGTATTGGAAATACAAATATCAAATAACAGATTTTGAAAGTCTGGTTTCTTAAATAACTTGAAATAACTCGTTGGATTTATTTCAAAAACCTGTTGTTAATTTTAATATTACAAACAATTATTGTTTTCATCAGTGTTATGAACTTGTATTATTTTTCTCTAATTTTATATCGTTTTTTCCTTTTTTTTTGTCTGATTTTAGTAATATCTTAGACTCATATATGCTTCACTGAATTAGTTGTTAAACTACTTGTCTTTTCACCTCAAATATATTCAGTCGGTCTTATTATCATGTGAATCTAATATCTCAGACTTTGATTCTAACATTTTATGTTGCATTTTGGCGAAGTTATACTGTTCACTTAAACATATACACCATTGAATTTTATCTTGTATCATTAATCTTATTATAGGTAACTTTTGTGAAAATGGCTTTTTCTTTTTGCATTAAGTGCAGGTTGTGTGGTTTAGACAATTGCTTTGCAGTCAAATGGTTTCAGGTTCAATCACACTGTATGTCACCTTGTGTTATATACCAGGGATGACCAGTGCCTTAAGGATAAATTTGACCGATGGAATCCGTGTGGAAATCCATTGTGTGTGTGATTGTATATGTGTGGGTGTGTG
Organism: Octopus bimaculoides; assembly: GCF_046866305.1. NCBI lineage: Eukaryota > Metazoa > Mollusca > Cephalopoda > Octopoda > Octopodidae > Octopus > Octopus bimaculoides. The sequence goes on from NC_142937.1 coordinate 12,705,304, forward strand.
CATATGTGTGTGATTGTGTGGGTGTGTGCATATGTGTGTGATTGTGTGGGTGTGTGCATATGTGTGTGATTGTGTATGCGTGAATGTGTGTGACTGTGTATGTGTGAGTGTGTGTGACTGTATATGTGTGTGTGCATGTGATTGCATACGTGTGTGATTGTGTATGTGTGTGTATATGTGATTGTGTATGCGTGTGTGTGTGATTGTGTGTGTGAGTATGTGTGACTGTATGTGTGTGTGTGATTGTGTATGTGTGTGTATATGTGATTGTGTATGCGTGTGTGTGTGTGATTGTGTGTGTGAGTTTGTGTGTGTATATGTGATTGTGTATGTGTGTGTGTGAGTATGTGTGACTGTATGTGTGTGTGCATGTGATTGCGTATATGTGTGATTGTATACATGTGTGTGTGTGATTGTGTATGCGTGTGTGTGAGTGTCACTGTGTTTGTTACCGCCACTACCCCCACTTGAGAACAATTGTTTGTTTACGTCCCTGTAACTTAGCAATTTACTAAAAGTGACGTAATAATATGTACATGGTAAGAAGCTTGTTTTCCAACCACATGGTTCCAGGTTCAGTCCCATTGAGTGGAACCTACTATAGCCTCAGGCTGACCAAAGCTTTGTGTGTGGATTTGGTAGATGGAAACTGAAAGAAGCCCATCCTATATATATAGATATGTGTGTGTGTGTGTGTGTGTGTGTGCCTGTGTTTGTCCCCCGCAACCATCGCTTTACAACCAATGTTGGTGTGTTTACGTCCCCGTAACTTAGCAATTCAGCAAAGAGATTCATAGAATAAATACTAGGCTTACAAAGAACAAGTCTTGAGGTCGATTTGTTCAACTAAGGATGGTGCTCCAGCATGGCTACAGTCAAATGACTGAAACAAGTAAAGAAAAAGATAAATTCATAAAATAGTATGGGTGCAGGAGTGGCTGTTTCCTTCCTAACCACATGATTCCAGGTTCAGTCCCATTGCATAGCACCTCGGGCAAGCATCTTCTAATATACTTTTGGTCTGACCAAAGCATCGTGAGTGGATTTGATAGATGGAAACTCAAAGAAGCCTTTCATATATGTGTGTGCATGCATGCATGTGTGTGTGTGTGTGTGTGTGTGTGTGTGTGTGTGTGTGTGTGTGTCTCTTTATGTCTGTGTTTGTCTCCCACTACCACTTGACAACCGATGTTAATGTGTTTATGTGCTTGTAACTTAACAGTTCAGCAAAACAAATTGATAGAATAAGTATCACATATAGGAAAAAGTAAGTACTGGGGCCAATTTATTTGACTAAAAATTCTTCAAGATAGTGCCCCAGCATGGCCAGTCTAATGACTGGAACAAGTAAAATATAAAAGATGAAAGATGAAAGTTAATCACCATTGTTTATTTTTATGATTTCATCAAAGTTCTATAATCTAGAGCATACAAGGAAAGAATTTGTATATATGGTTTTTAAACATAAATCAATTAGTTTCACTTCTGTTTGAATAAATACTATTATAGTTTTGAATAAATGGAAACATGAAAGTGATTTTTACAACTTTCCTATACGTCAGAAAATGAAAAAATATTATATATTTTTTCATAAAAATATTGAAAATAAAATGAGAGGAACTAGTTTTACGCCATTTTAGTTTTTCCTTTTTGCTAGAGAGAAACATTTGGTTTATCGAAAAATTTCTGATACTTTGGAACTATTTTCTTGTCTTTCTTTGCTGCTTAAACAAGAAACCTTAGAAAGAATGCTTCGCAATTAACTTTAATAATGTTAAATGAGTTTTCACTTTGCCAGTGCAATTAATTAATCATTTTGAATGTAAATTATAAATAAAACCTTCAACTATTGTAAGTCCCACAACCGTTAGAATTTTGTTTTTTTTCACTTTCTTCTTTGTGATGTAAATTCTTGATGCTATTCAAGGAATTTACCTTATATTCTGATCTATAAATCAACTTTGTTCTTTTATATTTGATTCAAAAAGTAAAACAGCTTTAAACATCTTTGATTAACAATTGCACTTATGTAGAATGTTTAAGTTAATTAGTGATGAGAAAAATAAAATAATTACTTTTCAATGGGAAAATTTAATCAGCACTGCTCTATACTTAACTTGATGTATCTGATATAAGTTGCTTTGCTAAAGTGAAATTAAAGATTTGTTTTAAAAAGGCATAAACTCTGTTGCTACAAAAACCTATATTTTTTTTTTTTTTTTTGTAAAACAAGGAGCTTATTCAGTAAAATAAGTTTTAGCTTTTGTATCTGGAGTTAAGTGTCTTTCCAAAAATTAATGTAACTTCTACCATGTATAAAGTTACAGTTAAGTCATAATATGAAATTATAATCAAGCATTTATTATAGAAACTCATTTATTGCATTTAAATTCACCTGGCCTTTGTTTTTCTGTCTACTGTGTCCTTGTGTGTATATATGTATGTATGCATTTGTGTATGTATGAGTGTAAATGTGCTTGTTTGTGTGTGTGTGTGTGTGTGTGTGTGTTGGTAAGTCAATTATATACACCAATTTCTGTTGGCACTTTATAGAGTAAAGTTGATAGTAAATGCATCACTATGCTATAGTCTAATTCACTCACACTAATTATTGTCGCTGGGTAGTGAGATTGATACTCTAAAGAGAAATTTACATTTGTCTTTTACACTGAGAGGGAATACAACAGGTAATCAATCCAACATTATTAGCATGTCTTCATGACTCTCTTAATCAATATTCAATTCAAATTTTTAACTTAATTGTTTAGAATTAAAAAAAGAAGTAAAGTCTCTCAGTGTACAACTTTGATCTTATTGGCTTAAAGCAAATACAGATTAAACATTCTTTTGAATATTCTACCAGTCTGTGTCAAGCAGTGTACTTTGATAATCTGGTTCCTATTTTCAACTGCTAAATAAACTGAGCCTATAATATATTTTGTCACAAGCACCAATGCCATCAACAGATATTGAACTCCCAATCAATGAGCAACTGATCCAGTGACTCATCCATTCCACCATTTTACTGATACCACTTGTGGCTTGGTAACCACAAAATGGATCCTGTGGTCCTTGATTTCCAAAGTGACAGTCTTACACCTTTTATAAATTGCAAATCTTGTTGAGCCACTAATTACAGAGCTTCCTCAGACAGTTGTTTAATCATGATTTTCATCAATAGCAATTTTTGTGGTCACTCAACCTACTGGAAATAGCAGCCAAATCTTCTTTACATCACACCTTAGTTTTGAAAAGGCCACACTGAATAGCATAGTCCTAGATACATTGTGGCTGAGTATAAGATGGGATTGTCAAGACTGGACTAACTTTGACTTGGTCAGTCTTATCAGGCTAAACAATTACAACAGCAGCGACAACTGCCAGTAATTATACATAACGAACGCCTTTCCAGTCTTATAAAGCTAACCCTTTGTTTTGTGACTGAACACTTGTTTCAGTCTAGAAGTCCAGACTCAAATGAGCATTCTAATGAATGAACTTTATCTTATAGTTCACACAATTAATTTAATCCAGTGAATTATCCTCACTTCTCTCCAAAAATTAACTTTGGATCAATATGATTCATGTATCTAATTTCTTGTTTTTTCCTCTGTTATAATTCCATTTACATCCATCTACATTGCATTATAAGAATATGTACATACATACATACATACATACATACGTACATAAATTTGTAAGTGAGTGTGTGTGTATATGTAAATATATGTATGTATACATCATCATCATCATCATCATCGTTTAACGTCCGCTTTCCATGCTAGCATGGGTTGGACGATTTGACTGAGGACTGGTGAAACCGGATGGCAACACCAGGTTCCAATCTAATTTGGCAGAGTTTCTACAGCTGGATGCCCTTCCTAACGCCAACCACTCAGAGAGTGTAGTGGGTGCTTTTACGTGTCACCCGCACGAAAACGGCCACGCTCGAAATGGTGTCTTTTATGTGCCACCTGCACAAGCCAGTCCAGGGGCACTGGCAACGATCTCGCTCGAAAATCCTACGGGAGCCAGTCAGGCGGTACTGGCAACGGCCACGCTCAAAATGGTGCATCTCATGTGCCACTCGCACAAGAACCAGTCCAGGGGCACTGGCAACGATCTTACTTGGCTTGCCGGGTCTTCTCACGCACAGCACATTTCCAAAGGTCTCGGTCAGTAGTCATCGCCTCGGTGAGGCCCAATGTACGAAGGTCTTGCCTCACCACCTCAGCCCAGGTCTTCCTGGGCCTACCTCTTCCACGGGTTCCCTCAACTGTTAGGGTGTGGCACTTTTTCACACAGCTATCCTCATCCATTCTCACCACATGTCCATACCAGCGCAATCGTCTCTCTTGCACACCACAACTGATGCTTCTAATGTTCAGCTTTTCTCTCAAGATACTTACACTCTGACGGGTATTCACATTGACATTACACATCCAAAGGAGCATACTGGCTTCATTCCTTGCGAGCTTACGTATGTCCTCAGCAGTTACAGCCCATGTTTCACTGCCATGTAGCATGGCCGTTCGTATGCATGCGTCATACAGTCTGCCTTTTATGTATATATATATACATATATATGTGTGTGTGTGTGTGTGTGTGTGTGTGTGTGTATAGGCATGACTGTGTAGGAAGAAGCTTGCTTCAAAACCACATGGTTCTGGGCTCAGTCTCACTGGGCAAGTGTCTTCTACTATAGCCTTGGACTGACCAAAGCCTTGTGAGTGGATTTGGTAGATGGAAACTGAAAAGAAGCCTATCATATATATTAAAGTCTGTCATACCGGCCATGATGAAGGGAAATAGCCCTGAAACTTGAGTCGCCTTTATATATATATATTTATATTTATATATTTATATATTTGATCCTTTATATTGAACACTCAATATTTCATCTACATTCAATACTTTCTTTCATGGTGCCATCCATTTTTATTTTATTTTATTTTATATTGTATATTGTATATCATATTATATATTGTATATTCCATATTCTATACCCCACATTAGTTCTGCAGGAATATAAATAAAACATAAAAAACAGACAGTGTTGGAACTCTTTTAAGCAAAATGATATATTCCTCTATACACAATCATACAAAAAACCCACCTTTTTTGTATTTATTTTTACTCGCATATATATATATATATATATATATATATGTGTGTGTGTGTGTGTGAATAATACAGAATGGGACAAGAAAGCAAAACATCCAGACAGTTGGGTGATAGAAGAAAGGGACATGTTTGTGTGTCTGTGTTTGTCCCCCCACTATCGCTTCACAACTTGTATTTATATATTATTTATATATATATATATATATATGTATGTATTTATTATATATTATTTATATGTATATATATATATATATATATATATATATATATATATATATATATATGTATTTATTATATATTATTTATATATATATATATATGTATTTATAATATATTATTTATATATATATATATGTATGTATTTATTATATATTATTTATATATATATATATATATATATATATATATATATATATATATATATATATATGTATGTATTTATTATATATTATTTATATATATATATATATATATGTATGCATTTATTATATATTATTTATATATATATATATATATATATATATATTGGGTTAAAGCAATCTTGTTTGTTGTTCAGGAAATTAATTGTGCTTTGACGATCTTTAATCACAATATGTCACTTCCTGCAGCATTAGAATTCTTTATATCAGTGGTTTTCAAACTAATAAATATCAGGACCCTACAAAAGTATCAGTGAAATTTTTTGCCACTCTCCTACTGGACTTTGTTAATAAGAAGGCATAATAGAGTTTGCATCCATAGTTATTATTTATATTTTGCCATTATATTAGACAATTTCTAAAACCATCTTAATTGTTTTAAACATTGCAATTTGTCTGCTCCTTTTGTAATCTCATCCCCTATCCCTATAAAAAAAACACTGGTCTGTAATGCTTTGTTGTGATCTCTAATGTGTTCATTCTTTCTATTGTCGTTCATTTCTATTCATTCTTTCTGTGTCCATGCCCACATCAAGCCTGAGCCTGTAGACCCATTATCAAAAATTTTCTAGCCATGAATATCCTCTCTTTTTAGTGGTATCTAGAACTGCACTATGCAAAGTGGCTTCAGATCATTAGCTTGAATCGATAGAAGTATGGTTGTTTTTTCTAGCAAGTCGAACAACTATGTAGAGGCTTCTTCAATGACTTCATGTCCTATGCTTGTTACGGAGTAATATAGACTAACCATTCTATGCAACACTCTAGTGTTTCTACTAGTTTGCTAATATTACTGTGTGGTAAGTAGCTTGCTTACCAACCACATGGTTCTGGGTTCAGTCCTACTGTGTGGCACCTTCAACAAATGTTTTCTACTATAGCTTCAGGCCGACCAAAGCCTTGTAAGTGGATTTGGTGGATGGAAACTGAAAGAAGCTCATCGTATATGTGTGTGTGTGTATGTGTGTGTTTGTCCCCTCCCCACCATCGCTTGACTACTAGTGCTGCTGTGTTTATGTCCCTCCCCATAACTTAGCAGTTCACCGAAAGAGACCAATACAATAAGTACTAGGCTTACAAAGAATAAGTCCTGCGGTTGATTTATTCAACTAAAGGTGGTGCTCCAGCAGGGCCGCAGTCAAATGACTGAAACAAATAAAGGAGTAAAAGAGAATAGGCTAAATGCCTGAAATTTTGTTGTAGTAGGGTAGTCCTTTGCACCAACTTCAGTGTTTAGCTGGTATTTATTTTATCATCTTTGAAAGGATGAACGGCAAAGACAATATTCTTTTCTACTCTAAGCACAAGGCCCGAAATGTTGGGGGAGGGGGCCAGTTGATTAGATCAACTCCAGTACGCAACTGATACTTAATTTATCAAGCCTGAAAGGATGAAAAGTAAAGTTTACCTTGGCAGAATTTGAACTCAGAATGTAGTAAAAACAGACAAAACACCGCTAAGTATTTTGCTCGTCATGCTAACAATTCTGCCAGCTCACCACCTGAGAGGCAAAGATAATATTGGCACAATTTGAGCTCAGGGCATAAACACAGAAAAAATTCTGCAAAGCATTCTGTCCAGTGTTCCTACAAATCTGCCAGCTCACCGTCTCTATGTAATACATGTTGACCTCAGCAAGGTTTGAACTCATAGTTGTTCAGAGGACCAGAATATCTACTGCATAGTGTTGTGTCTAGTGCTCTAAATCACTCTGCCGAAACACCTCCTATTCTTTCTAATTTTGGCACAAGGCCAGCAATTCTGAGGGTGAATGAATAAGTTGATTACATCAAGCCCAATGCTTGATTTGTACTTAATTCCTCAATCATGAGAGAATGAAAGGACAAATCAATCTCAGAAAAATTTGAACTCAAGACAAAGCTGGAAGAAACACCACTAAACATTTTGTCTGGTGTGCTCATGATACTACCTTCTCACTACCTTAATCCTTTAGCACTTAAACTGGTTACATCTGGCCAAAATATTCAGCTATTTTTGCATTCAAACTGGCCAGATCCAACATCTTGTACCTGCCCAGCAATATCATTTTAGAACTGCACAATCACATCTTCAAAATCTTGAAGCATGATAAAATAAAAACAATGCGAATAAATAAGCATTACACCTGAGAGAGTAAGCTGAACCCTAAAGGGTTAATATTGCATGTACAACTATTACAAGTACTTGTCCCTGCCATTAGCAAAGGGATCATAAACACAACTTCATTTTAGATTAAAAGCAAATAAAATTTCTTCACTCTGTAATAATTGGATGCTATATTGTCGGTAGACCTTGTCATTTTTTTTGCCTTCTAAATAGAAACATTTACTTGGCTGTAGGGAAAGTCTTCTTAAAAGTATCTGACAAATAATCAAAATTTCCAATTAGTAATAATTTAAATTTTCCATGTATTCAACTGCTTCAGAAATATTCTCCATATCAAACTGCTTTGAGCTGTGTAATTTCTGGATAATCATTAGGTGCATTTCTATATTCTTTCGGCAGTTTTGGAACTCATAACTCATATTACAAGCATAGGTTATTCAATGATGTTAACCACTACTTCACCATTTCATAGAATAGATTTTTTTTTTAATCGTCATCATCATCATCATCATCATCATCATCATCATAATGTCCACTTTTTAATGCTTGCATGGGTTGGAGAATGTTTATCGGGTAGATTTTCTATAGCCAGATACCCTTCTTGTTGCCTAGCTTTACCTGTTTCCAAGTAAGGTAATATATCTCCACAGCAAGACATGCTTTCACAGAATACTGAAAACGAATAAAACTGCTTATATGACAGTGACCCGTGTTTACAACTATCCCCCAATGTCAAGACAAAGACACACAACCATTCATGCTCACGCCTACATAAATAATACATACATACATATATATATATATATATATATATATATATATATATATAATTTTATACTCGTTATGTGTGTGTGTGTGAGAGAGAGAGAGAGAGAGAGAGAGAGAGAGAGTGTGTGTGTGTGTGTGTATGTATGTATATATATATATATATAAAGTGGGTTTCTTTTAGTTACTGTCCACCAAATCCACTCACAAGACAGTGATCAACCTGAGGCTACAGTAGAAGACACTTACCTAAGATGCAATGCAGTGGGACTGAACCTGAAACTGTGTGGTTAGGAGGCAAATATCTTAATGACAAAGTCACACCTGTACTTAATATTTTAATACTTTAATTAATTTCAATCACAGTAACCTAAGTGTGCTGCAGTTAGTTCTTATTGAAATTTTTATTACTTGTCTATGTACAGCTAATTTTAATATTGAAACTCACCTTTGTGGTTTTTGGTCTTTAACAGAAACTTCATGTAATTTGCATTATTACAATATGCATGTTATTCAATTTTTAGCCAGTTTTGATTTTCAGAATTGTCTCCCTTTGTCTTTCTTGGTCGGAATTGTCCTTTGTGCTATTTACTATTCTCTTTGTTATGAACGTAATTTCCGTTAAGTGAACGTTATATTTTGGGGTGCTCATTACATTATGTTATAGCCAACATTGCTCTATATTCTATTTTGAATTTTGCTTTAATGTTGTTTTTGATCATCTAGCATATAAGAGTGATTACATATTCCAGTCACCACATTTTAGTCTCATCTTTGTTGGTATTGTATTGTGCTGTTTCCTTTTAGCTTGTAATAGTATTAACATTCTTGTGGTTTTAGCCACTAGCTATCATATGGAATATTTGACAGTCTGATGCTGATGTTTTGACTGAGTTAAGTTCCAGAAACATTATGGCTTCGATACTGGTTGTTGTGAGAATTTCTTTTCTTAGTCTTTTTATACGTCTGTCTATGTGTTTAAGCATGCACCTTTATGTGTATGCACTGAAATTATATTTAAGATATTAAAGAAAGTTTCGTATTTGTATTGTTTTCTTTGCTCTTGTACATATATGTTTGTTTACATTACATTCGGATGTGTATATTTATATACCCTACCCGCCATTTTCCCATGTATGTTTATGAATATTTATGTTACTTATGAACAAACAGGCATATGCCAATTTTGATATCCTTTGTATTAAAATAAATTTCTGTTTTGTTTGATAGTTCTTCTTCAAAGCATTCAATCCCCACCAGTTATTAAATCATATATTGCAATAAAGAATTTAACCACGACAGCAATACTTCCACTCTTTACTCGCAGATTACCTTTTCGAAAACAAACATTAAAAAAGCATAAAAGAAAAAAAATATGCTGATTCTACAGAATCCTCATAAGAAATAATGAAAAATTGAAATATTAACATACAAAGAAAGAAAAAAAAAAATCATATTTTTACAAATTGTAGGAATAAAACTAGAAGAAGGAACTTGCAAACAATACACTATAAAGTAATCAGAGTTGATTGAATAAAATACAATAACATTTTGGAAATTCAGTATTTATATTTCTTTCTTTATATCAAATAAGTACCACAAACATTTGTCATATTTGAAGGACAGAAACAGATGACTTTTGTCTATTTGTTTAATTTTTCTTTATTTAACATTTTATTTAGAGAAGGAAGGAAAGAAAAATAAGAGGTGAATGAGAAAGAAAACTGTTGGCTATGGTTTATTTTAGAAGTTTCACTTAAAATATTACTTCAAGTTTATGATAATATAGTTTAGAGTAATTTTTTTCTACATTTCACTCAACACAAATAAAATCTATCCATTTCTATTCTATAAAGTTGCAAATTAACTAAATTTAAATTAGTAACTATTTATTTCTGTGAGCACTTGACAATAAATACTTGAATACTTTTATTTTTATTTAGTATGCATTGTAATTTGTGAGAACAATAGCATCATTGGTTCCATGTTCCTATCAGGCTTATCATTATTTGACAGCATTTCTGATGGCCTAATTGACTATAAGCATCTGCAACTTGGGACATCATTCAAAGAGGACTGGACTTCTATTTAGGATAGTCTTACATATTGATTACATACATACATACATACATACATACATGCATGCTTACATATGTATATACGAGAGTGAGTCAAAAAGTAATGCCATTTTGTTTAGGAGAGGTATAATTACCAACAGAGGAAAATCTATCATACATCAAAATGAAGCTGGTCCTCTGTGGATCGCATCCCTACTTCTCAATATAGTCACTGTTTTTCAAATGAGAGCATGTATTCCTGCCTTGTAAGATTCTGTTGACTGTTCTTTGAGCCAGTTCTTTACTACAGTTTTCACTTCCTCATCACTGGAATAATGTTTGCCTCTCAAACACTCTTTCATGGGGCCAAAGAGATGATAGTCCAGTGACGATGATAGTTCAGTGACGAGGAAGTGAAAACTGTAGTGAAGAAGTGGCTCAAAGAACAGTCAAGAGAATTTTACGAGGTAGGGATACATGCTCTCATTCGAAGGTGGAACATTACTATTGAGAGAAATGGTGATTATGTTGAGAAGTAGGGATGTGATCCACAGAGGACCAGCTTCATTGTGATGTAAGAAGTTTGCTTCCCAACAACATCACTCTGGGTTGGGTTCCATCCCACTGTGTGGAATCCTCAGCAAGTGTCTTCTGCTATAGCGTTGGGCTGACCAAAGCCTTGTGAGTTGATATTGTAGACAGAAACTGAAAGAAGCCCATTGCATATATATTTCTATGTGTGTGTTTGTGTCTGTCATCCACCACTGCTTGACAACAGTGTTGATGTGTTTAAATCTTTGTAATCTAACAAAAAGCTTGGTCTCTGTAAAAGAGACTAGGCTTTAAAAAAAATAAGTCCTAGGGCTGATTTGTTTGATGGAAACCTTTCAAGGCATTGCCCCAATATGGCCACAATCAAATGACTGAAACAAGTAAAGTGATAAAAGGTATATATATATTTATATACAGTGGGGTGCTGAAAAGTTTCTGGCTTTAAGGGTATCACAAAAAGCCTGACTGAAGGCCCAACCTTCCAAGTTCTTTTATGGGTCTTAGAAAAACTGAAGCATCAATGCAATAAGTTTGTGAATCTGAGAGCGGGAGTATATCAAATAAAATCATAATTAACCGATCCTCCAGTTTTTTCTTTTGCCAAAAGCCAGCAATTTTTCAACACCCCATCATGTATGTATATATATATATATATATATATATGCGAGTAAAAATAAATACAAAAAAGGTGTTTTTTTTGTTTGATTGTGTATAGAGGAATATATTATTTTGTTTAAAAGAGTTCCAACACTGTCTGTTTTTTATGTTTTATTTATATTCCTGCAGAACCAATGTGGGGTATAGAATATGGAATATACAATATATAATATAATATACAATATATAATATAAAATAAAATAAAATAAAAATGGATGGCACCATGAAATAAAGTATTGAATGTAGATGAAATATTGAGTGTTCAATATAAAGGATCAAATATATAAATATAAATATATAAATATATATATATACATACATACATACACACACACCTATACATCTGAACACAGGCTTCCACACACAGTTTCTGTCTACCAAATTACACTCACAGACGTATTGGTCAGCCTGAGGCTACGATAGAAATCACTTCTTAATCACACAGCCATGTCTGTACCTACTTAAGTGCCATGCCAATTAACTCATCCTGGCTAATTGACTGATATTTTGGTTAATTTAATCAATGTAGTTGTAACCATTTTTGAACAACATTATCATTGGTGGATTTTGTTAGTGGTTGGGTTGAGGATATTATTTCATCTGATTATGTAATTTAATTTCCCCCTAGTAATTATACCATATTGTCTAGAATTATTAGAGCAGTATGTATCAAGTTTATGTGTTTATAACTTTGTATAATCTATTTTAATTGAAGCAAACACAATCATTTTTACAACATTGTTGGTAACTTAGTTGTGACTGAGGTAAAAGAAAACAAAATATTACTAGCATTTTTTTTTTGTTTCTTTCTTGTTTTGTTTTTTTTTCCAGAAAATCCTCACGAAAAAAATATTTTTGTTTGTCAAAAATAGCTATCTGTTAGTGCATAGAGTTAATATTTGGCTTGCTGTGTTTGCCTAAATATTTCCTCTTTCATCATCATCATCATCATCATCATCATCATCACCATTGTTGCTGTCATCATCATCATCACCATCATCGTCATCGTCGTCGTTGTTGTTGTCACCATTTAACATCTGTTTTCCATGCTGTCATGGGTTGGACAGTTTGGCAGGAGCTAGCAAGCTAGAGAGAGAGCTACCCCAGGCTTCAATATATTTTATCTTTTACTTATTTCAGTCATTGGACCATGGCCATGCTGAATCACCAGCTGTTTTGGCATGGTTTCTATGGCTGGATGCCCTTCCTAACACCAACCACTTTACAAAGTGTACTGGATACTCTTTACATGGCACCAGCATAGGTGTTCTATGCATAGAACCAGCACAAGTGCTTTATATGTGGCACCAATGGCACCAGCACAAGTGCCTTTATGTCACACCAACATGGAAGCTTTTTTGTGTGACACCAGCACACATGTACTTGCAAGATAAGGATCTCTCACTTGAGAGAGAGGAACCAAGAGATTATTGTATGATAGATACTATCAAGAAGATAGTTCGCTACCTCAGTGGGACAAATAAGGAGAGGAAGATGGGAAGGAGTTAGAAGGAGAAATAGAGAGACAGTCAGGATGAGAGAGAGAGGGCCTGCCCTCAGAGCAAAGTGGGAGTAGTGTAAGTAGTTCAGAAGAGATAGAGGGGTATTTCCATAGGAGTGTGAGGAGAAATGTGTAGAGATAGTAAGTGATGTTGAGAGGAATTGGAAGAGGCTAGGAGTGGGTATGGCGAGGATTGCAGTAAGTTGTAGGGTGGGGAGAAGATGGGATGTTGGAGAGTTTGATAGAGAACAGAATTATTGAGAGGGTGCATGGCTGTAAAGAACATTCCTGTATATGTGGATGGTCACAGTTTTACTTAGCTTGACATGTCTTCTCAAGCACAAAAAAATCACCAGAAGTCTTGGCCTCTTGTCATCACTTCTCAGGGAGGTACAACATCTGAGGATCATTTCTCACCACTTCATCCCACATTTTCCTAGGTCTACTTTTTCCAAGGTTTACCTTTTCCAAGGTCTACCTTTTCCAAGGTCTACCTTTTCCAAGGTCTACCTTTTCCAAGGTCTACCTTTTCCAAGGTCTACCTTTTCCACTGATTCCTTCCACAATTAGAAATTAGCACTCCTTTATGCAGCTTTCCCCATCCATACACATCTCATTCCACATATACCCAATTTTTCTCTTAAGTCATTTACACAGTTATACACGTACATTGACATTACTCATCTGGCAGAGCATGCTGACTTCATTTTTTCCAAGTATGTCCTCTGTAGTTGCAGCTCATGTTTCACTGCCATGTAGCATAACTGTACATACACAGGCATCATACAATCTGCCTTTCGCTCTGAAGGAGAGACCATTTGATATCAACAAAGATAGTAGCTCTATAAACTTTGCCCAGCCTGTTTTCATTTTAGCAATTTTGCCCAGCCGATATATATATATATATATATATATATATATATATATATATATATATATCTTAGAAAATCATATTTTCTACTTCCTATTTCTTTTTAAACAAACATTGACAATCATTGAGTCTTGAGATTGTCAAATCTGTGAAATCACTGGTGATAATTTAAAAAGATAATTTTAAAAAAGTCAATAATTCTAGGTAGTTTTTGTCATCCATCATATGACATGCATAAAATATTTCATAATGATTTTGCTAATTTGATTTAAAGCATAAAGTGGGAAAAAAGAAAGAGAGGTGGTGAGCTGAAACTCATGGGAGATTTTTAACGTTGATCTATTTCAGGTTGATAGCATAGAATCTGTGGGTGACTACTTTGCAACACAAATGGGCAATAATTCATGTCCCAAAACAACATTGTCAACCCGATTCTCTGATAAAAATGCCAGCATAATTGACCACTTATTTTACAGAGATTCTTCTTCTACCATTTCCTCTACTTCAGGAATTTTGTTCAGACATTTCTCTCATCACTTGCTTCATTTTTATTGAATTGATATAATGTGGTACAGCCTTGTATCTCGTCAATAGCAAGTCACTTCCTAGACTTGTCCTTCAATCATATTTTAGCCTCTCAACACCCAATGAAAACCGACCCCTTATGAATACTCCCCACCACTTTGTCAAGGATGTTTCTTCTTTTTCCGTTTTCCTATTTCTTCATGTCTTGCAAGTTACTCAGTCACTTCCCTAATGCCAGTGGCATGAAAAAAAGCACCCAGTATATGCTGTACAGTGGTTGGCATTAGGAAGGGCATCCAACTGTAAAAGCTATGCCAAAGCTGATGTTGGAGTTTGTTGTGGCCCTTTGACTTGCCAGATCTTGATTCTGAGAAATTGTCCAACTTACCCCAACATGGAAAACATGTTAAATGAAGATGATGATGATGATGATGATACCTAATTGTATTAAAATTAAGGCAAATCAATATGTTAAATTAGATATTAACTATTTAGAACCTGAGTAAAAAGTAAAAGCTATAAAGCAGCTATCGAATAGTGGTGATGCTGTCAAATTAGTGAATTAATGTTGATGTCACTGTAAATACTTCATGTCTTCTTTCAGCTTTCATAGATGAAAAAAAAATTACCTAACATCATCAAACACTGTTAAATGGTTTAATAATTATAAACCTAGATAAGAACTTTGGATGGTGACTGGAATTTTAGTTTCTGTGAAACATAGAGATAACATGTCTCGAGAACAGTTGAAGATTGCAAATCCAGAGAAAAGAATTGTAAAAAAAAAATATACTTCTCTTTTGTAAAACAAATATTCACTTTCACAACCAGGTTAGAAAATTTACATAAAATGCTTAACTCAGTCGTTAACTCTAGACATTATGAAAATCATATTTAAAAAAATAAATAAGAAGACTTTATCAAGCCAGCTCTCAAAAAAAAAAAAAAACGAAATTTACTTCTTAATCATTTTATTGATGTTGAAGGTAGAAAAACTGGAGATCTGAAGTGACTTGCAGAACATAGTAAGATGTTACTCTAGTATAGAAGACACTCAGTTTTCTCAGAATGGATACAGTGATAATAAGAACAACAATATTCTTCTACTACAACATTAACTTTTAAGCCTATATTTGTTAAGGAAACTAAAAAAAATATTAATGATTTGAAAACAAAGCAAAGTACTAGCTATGCCGTTTTCTTTACTTGTCTTCTGCAGTTCTTGAGGGCTACATTAGCTGAATCCCATTGTTTGCAAATTAATCAATCGATT
This sequence comes from Octopus bimaculoides, assembly GCF_046866305.1. Classification (NCBI taxonomy): domain Eukaryota; kingdom Metazoa; phylum Mollusca; class Cephalopoda; order Octopoda; family Octopodidae; genus Octopus; species Octopus bimaculoides. The sequence continues at coordinate 12,721,154 of NC_142937.1, forward strand.
CAAAGTTTTGTATCTTCTGACCCTTTAAAACTCATTAAAATTATTCCTATTTTAAAGGAAAATAGAAAGTAGTTTTTGAATTGTTCACCAATTTCTTTACTTTCTAGCATACCTAAAGTATTTGGAAAAGATAATTTTCTTCTACTATATTTTTTTACTGATGAAAATTACCTAGTTTTAAAAAAATAAACAGCTTGGTTTTTGCAGAAATAATTCCACAGAGAATGCAAGCCTTGAGCTGATCGAACAAATTGAAGGCTATTTAAGACAATAAGACAAATAAATATAACAACTTGATTGGCAATTATCTTTTTAAGCTTGTGGCATTGGAGACAACCATCATTACTTGTCCCTTCAACTTCGACCTTCGTATCTGAACTTGAGGCTAAAATAACCTAGGCAACAGGAGAAATAGAGGAGATTAATTGGTTCCATGAGAATCACTGTTGCCATAATGAGGGGCAACTCCTCCATCATAATATCCTGCACTACTGGCTCGTTACAGTAATGATTTTCTCTTTATAGATTTTGTAATGGTTTTTAGAAAATGAAAGCTTAAATTATAATTTTGTTTTCTTTTCTGTTTATAATATTTGGATTTCAGCACTACAAAAACAAAAAAAACAAAAAAGTGATTAATATCTGAGATAACTAAGAAGAAACACCCATTGGATTATCTCTGGGCCTTTCAAAAGCTTTCAGCACTTTGGATCACAATATTCAACTCTATAAATTACATTATTAAGAAATTAAGAATCGAATACACCCAGTTCCACAGATACCTCATTAATCGATATTCATTTGTTGTAGTATCCACAAGGTTCCATTTTAGAACCCCTATTATTTATTATCTATATGAACAACATATCCATGGCTATAAAATTACTAGATTTCATTTTATAACTGGCTGGCACATCACTGATTCCCTTTTCTACTCTTGAACACAGAAGAACAGTATAAGCATCAAACTTTTAGATGTAGGCATGGCTGTGTGGTAAAAGGTTTGCTTTCCAGCTACGTGGTTCTAGGTTCAATCTTACTGCATGTCACCTTGGACAAGTGTCTTCTATTATAGCCTCAGGCTGACCAAAACTTTCTGAGGGGGTTTGACTGATGGAAAACTGTAAACCTGTTGTGTGTGTGTGTTGCTGTCTCCTACCTTGGCATTACATGATAGTTTAAATCAGTGTTTCTCAGCTATGGTCCATATAGCCCCGGAGAGTCTATATCAGATTGGAGTGGGGTTAGTCTAAAATAGTAATCAAAGGAGTTCATAGATATATAATGGTTAAGAAACCCTGGTTTAAATTGATGTTACTGTTTGTTACACAAGCAATGTCCTCTTTTCATCTTCCATGTCTGGTCGTGAGGAAATATTACTTTACCTGGAAACAGGAGATGATTGGCAACACGAATAATAAAAAGGGCATCTGGCCATAAAAAAATGTACAACAAAATTCCATCTGACCAATGCAAGGATAACTGGACATTAGAATGATGACGATTACCTAACAGAAAATAAGCTCTTGCTCAACATCTCCAAAAAAAAAAAAATACTAGATACATGTTTTTTTTTCATTGTTATTAGAAACACATCACTCTGGACATTGCAACCTGAATTTAGCTGTAGCAGAATAGAATAATCTGATCATTTCAAATTTCTAGAAACCATCATTGATAAGAATTTAATGGAATCTACATAGTGAGCGAATGTAGAGGGGAATACTCAGTGCTATTGGTATCTTATCTCATACAAATATTTTTTTTTTCCTAAAAACATGCTACTTAGCATATATCAGACTCTTATTGTTATCTAAAATATAGTATTATTTTGTGCAGGTTTGCATTGGAGTAGGTAGTTATCATTCTAGTAAAGTGGCAAACTTACAAAGAAGTATCTTGAGACTAGTTTTAAATTGAAAATACAAAAAAAAAAATACAAAAAAAAAATTGCAATACTGGACATACTGATTTTCTGTATAGTAATATTTAAGTTTAAAAATTTTCAGACCTGTCTATACTGGCACAAATCAAATTTTCCAATAATTTTCATCTTCACTTTTTCTACCTAAATGTCTGTTGGCTTTAGAGTTTGTTGAGCAACTCTGACAGAACCAAATATCCATGTTTATATAAAACATGGATATTTCAAGTTTTCAGACATGTGTATACTCAAACAAACCAAGTTTTATAATGTGAGGTGATATCAAAGAGTTCCTAGACTAATTATGTTTGACAAAAGGTAACTTTTTTACCTAAGTTTTAGCATCATCTCATTTGAGATAGTCACCTTGTGCAGTAATACACCGTTCTCAGTGTTCCTGTCATTTTTGGAATCTGACCTGGAAGTCGTTTTCTGTAAGTAAGTTGAAGACTTTCTGCAATTCACTCTTGATCTCAACAACAGCGTAAAAAACGGTGAGCTTTGAGCTGCATTTTCATCTTGGTGGAGAGATGGAAATCCACTGGTGCTAAATCTGGCAAATAGAGTGGGTGCAGAAGTGATGCCATGTTGTCTTTGGTGAGAAAAACATGAGTAAGGAGAGTTCTGTGACAGGGTGTGGTGTCGCCATAAAGAATCCAGATGTTAGGATTGCTTGCACGGACCCATACAACAGACCAACATCAACAATGTCACTGATTGTCCTCCAACGATCTTCATGCTCAAGCTGATGAATTTTTTTTTTACATTTCTGGGGGTGACACTCATGACAAGTCTTCCAGATCACACATTATCTTCCAGAGATGTTCTTTTGCTTTTGAAGAGCCCGTGCCACTTGAATCATTGTGTATGACCCATTTCCTCATCACTGTAAGCATGCCAAAGCATGCTCAATGTCCCTGTATCAGACTTCCCAAGCTTAACTCAAAATTTCACATTGGTTCTTTGTTTCAACTTCCTGTCTATGACAAAATCGCAGACTACAGCACACACAATCACAAAAACATAAATTTCGCAACTTGTGAGCACAACCGTGTGCTGCCATCTGTTGGACTACTACAGAACTAGTCCAGGAACTTTTTGATACCATCTCATATTCTTCTTCCTCTTCTTTGCTTTCTACCTAAATGTCTATTGACTTCAGAGTCATGGAACAATTTTTACAAAACCAAACATCCATGTTTATGTAAAGCAATTTTCACAAGACTCTTGCATACTCACAGCTCCTTCAAAAAATTATTTCAAATAAGATCAAGTCCTTGAAAAGGACATTTCTTAAATGCTTCAATAAATTTATAAATTATGTAAAAAAAAATTTAAAAAAACACCGCCAATATAACCAAGTAAATGTAATTCACTTCAAAACAGAAACTACTTAATTCTATGCATCCATTCAGTCATGTAATGTTCATTATTCTGTGTGTTAAACACTTTATACAAGTACAGCCTTCACAAACGTTGTAACACCAGTCTCATATAAATCACTATTTTTGAAATCAGTGTCGTTTCTGATTTATTGTCATCATTGTCTTTCACAACTGTCACTGTCATCACCATCATCATCATTTTGTTGTTCCGAGTGAAAGAACCAAAAAGGGTCATGGCCCCACCACTATAATTTTTTTATTTTTTTATTCTCTACTCTGTCTACATACATATTGTAATGTGCTGCAAGTTTATAGTCAAAATAAGCAATTCAATTTTGAAAAGCATTTTAGTTTCAGCTTGTTCAGGGAATATTCTGTTCTTGAAGTTTCTGTTCAAAGCACATGTTGTGTTTTGCCATTTGTCATAGGAATTAAAATGCTCATTTTCAAAGACTGCTTTTAAACAGTCATGTTCTATGGCAGCAAACCCTGAGCAATAACAGAAACACTTGCAGAACAGATAAATACTGAACACTGCTTTCATTTAGGATTTGCACTTGGGAGTTCATCCCTTCACAAAAAAAAAAAAAAAAAAAATCAGTTAATCACAAGTGTACAGTCTTTCTCAGCCGATAGTAATACATATTAAAAAAAAAATAATAATAATCTGATTGAGCATATGCATACTTTGAGATGAACAAATACCCCAGTGGCCATTCATTCAAATTACAAAAGTAGAGTTACAGAATTTAAGCTTCACTATGTTGGAAGAATTTTTCAAAAGACATACATTTCCCAAGCAAATGATGATATATGTAGATTCTTGCTATGACCAAATACCAAGGACAAAAACAGATTGACCAGTACTGAGGGCACAAAATCTGTATTGAGGGTTACTAATTATGGAAATGACAAAAAATGTCATGGGAATTTAGTCCAGATAATTCAATATGCTTCAACTGAAGTAATAGAAATCTTGCTTTATGAAAGGGTAGTGATTCTACATCGTTCATAAAAATTATATTCAAAGAATATATGTTGTTTTGTGTTGCTGTAAGCATCAATTTCATGATTTGATATTGGTTTTCTAAGACCTATCTTATGCATGATAATGGTACTTGTTTTAAGAATTTTCATACTGATTGTTATTTTAAGTGACACATAAAATAGTAAAAATGGTTTTTAAAAAGGACAATAGTTATTCAGATATATTTCCCAATAAAACCATAAGAGTGGGATACTCAACATTGAGAAATGTTAGCAATATCATTTCCTGTATAAATAATAAGAAATTAAATAATTATTATAATAGCATAATAAATAATAGCTCTAGCCATAATATAACCAGTAGTAATAGAAGTCTTAACCAACACATAGAAAAATGTTCCTGTCATGATAAGACTAAATGTAAGCTTTCTAATAATTGTAATATCGATAATGTAATCTGTAAATGTATAGTTAGCACTAAGAACAATAATAGTAAAATTATAAATAAGGCTTATATTGGATCAACAGCTAATGTGGCGTGCAAGAGAGACGATTGCGCTGGTATGGACATGTGGTGAGAATGGAGGAGGATAGCTGCGTGAAAAAGTGCCACACCCTAACAGTTGAGGGAACCCGTGGAAGAGGTAGGCCCAGGAAGACCTGGGCTGAGGTGGTGAGGCAAGACCTTCGTACATTGGGCCTCACCGAGGCGATGACTACGGACCGAGACCTTTGGAAATGGGCTGTGCGTGAGAAGACCCGGCAAGCCAAGTAAGATCGTTGCCAGTGCCCCTGGACTGGTTCTTGTGCGGGTGGCACATGAGATGCACCATTTTGAGCGTGGCCGTTGCCAGTACCGCCTGACTGGCTCCTGTAGGATTTTCGAGCGAGATCGTTGCCAGTGCCCCTGGACTGGCTTGTGCGGGTGGCACATAAAAGACACCATTTCGAGCGTGGCCGTTTTCGTGCGGGTGACACGTAAAAGCACCCACTACACTCTCTGAGTGGTTGGCGTTAGGAAGGGCATCCAGCTGTAGAAACTCTGCCAAATCAGACTGGAGCCTGGTGTTGCCATCCGGTTTCACCAGTCCTCAGTCAAATCGTCCAACCCATGCTAGCATGGAAAGCGGACGTTAAACGATGATGATGATTCCAACACTACCAGACCTTTAAAAATCCCAATTCAAGTAAGTCTACAGGCTTAAGTAAATATATATGGGATTTAAAATCTAGAAAAAGAGAGTACACCCTTAATTGGAATATTATAGGTAGAGCCCACTCCTATAATATTGGGAATAAAATGTGTTTATTATGCATAACTGAATTTATGAAACTACTACAGTCTAGAGATGAATTATATTAAACACACGATGAACAAGGAGTTAAATGTAGGCACCGAAGTAATTTTACATTTAGTAAAATGAAGTACTGAACCCCCAGCTCCTGATTCAAATAACTACATAATTTTATTTCTAAAGAACTTGAATAGACTATATCACGTGATCACTTGATCACTTTGTCTTTTATTTTTAACTTACTGCTTCTAGAACTATATTATGTAATGCATCTTTTTTGTTTTAAGAGGCTGTGGTATGATTTGAGGAAAATTTAACTGCTATATTTAACAGTATAGATGTTCCTTAAATGGCAGTATTAGTGTAGCTTATTTTAGTATATTACATAAAGTGATAGGCTTAGATGGAAAGGATCAAATAAACTCGGCTATTCAACTGCTCTCTCATGAATCACAACTTAATATTTGCTGCATATATTTGTCTTGTACTGAATATTTAATTACAAGTTCTTCATCTAACCCAACTCAAGGGAATAAATAACCAATTATCTTGGATTGTTACCATATGAAAGTCAACAAAAGATTCAGCTTTCATTTCATTAGAAGGAATCTCTTATTGGTTGATCAACCAGTAAAACTAGCAGCCAAATATCTCTGAAATTACTCTCTGTCATTTTGCAAATGTGAAAAGAAGAGCATATAGGACAGTGCCATCCAAGATAAACTATATTTGACAATATGGAATGGGAATAGTTAGAATGCTTTTGATTATAAATTTGCTTGGTTAGTGCTAAACAGTAACAACAACAACAATTTAAAATGACAGACAAACTGTGTTAAAAGACTTTACAAATTAATTAATTATTGTTCAATTGATTAACCAATTAATTAACAATAATTAATTCTGGTACATGTGTTTTAACGATATTCCCAACATACAATAATATATGCTTCATGTCAAGTATCTTATGAAAAAAATACAAAACTGAAATATTGTAAGCTTTAACCAGGCTAGCAATAAGTTAAGTACTTGTCACTTCATAAAATCTGCATCTTCTTCAAATTATACTCAAATTTCATGAACTCAACAGAACAGATAGCTCCATCTCTCAAAATATCAAACTGAGAATACACTGTATTATCATTCTGTTTGCTATTACATACACACTTTAGTCCTTTGCTCCTGTGGAATTCAGGCCATTGACAGATTTCCTCCACTGTTCTTGACTTTGATGCTGCTCTGTCTTTAAGGCCTTCCTCTCTCAGGTTTTGTTGGTTTTGAATTGTCATTGGTGCTTCTGTACCTTTTTTTTTTTTTTTTGTAAGAGTGTTGATACTATACAAACCCACTTTTACTTTGGGATAAGGCGATCTATATTAGTGTCTGGCATCTCTCCTTTGACCTGTCAAGCATGGCAACCTCCAACTAGCAGTTTGTACTCTGCTGGTATAGCTCCCAGCATCATTGAGGCACACAAACCATCACAGTTCAGAAAGGAGTGAACTTAGTTGGGGTGTACTACCCAAACATGTGCATTGAAATACATAAATACCAGACATTAGGAAAAAGAAAACTAGTTTTAGAAAGAGGAGAACATTACAAAGATCATAGTTTTGTTGCAAAAGGCATTGAGAAATCGATCGATGATTAATGTATTAATCAAGTAATATAATTAACAATGAAGGACTGAACTACAACTATTTTAGGTGTGTTTATTGGCTAAATGACCCTCTCAGAGTACAACATTATCTGTTTCAACATATCAAGCATCTTTATAAAACAAACAAATGAAATACAGCAAATTATTTTAATTAAATTAATGTTTATTTCAAAGGTATAGATAAGGGGAGATAGAGAAAGAGAAAGGGAGAATAGAAAGAGAGAAAAGGGTGATATGAGAAAGAAAGAAAGAAAGAAGGAAGGAAAGAAAAAGAGAGATATAGAGAGACAAGGGGGGAGGGAGAGAAAGAAACCAATTGATTATAGGGCAATTCAGTAGTAGTGAAGTTAGAAAATATTGAAAAATATCAGATTAAGAGATCTATACAATATTTTATCCTTCATATCATAAATGGATGTTTGTTAACCAGATTTGAAAATCTATCTATCCCAATTGAATGTTTAGTAGAAAAGAAAGCCGCATGATGAAGTACTTTCCATATCAATATTCAAAGCCCCTCCAGAAGGTAAACAAGAAAAATCAATTATAACTATTGGTTTCCAAAGGTATTTCAACTCGTTCAGACACAAGTGACAATCAGACTGAATTCGTTTATCATTTTATTCTTTCACTGGTCTCAGTCATTGGACTAATGCCATGATGGACCTTTTCTTAGGGTTTTTCTCTCTATTATGGTGACCCCCACCACCCCCAGTACTTAGTTTGGCACTTGTTTAATCTCTCATTTTATTGATTGTCCAAGCATAGTTTTTCTTCAGAGTAAAGGGATGTATTTCTATTAAATACATTTCACATAGTACTTTTCTTTGATTTTGTTTGATTTATCAGCAACCTCTAGACATTAAACACACATCTTCACATACACACACACAGACACACACTCACAGTTATACGGACATCCATATATGCTCCTCATCAGTGTGCTCTTCAGAGACGTTTGTCAAAAGCAGTGTTGTTGCAAATCCTTCACTTTTGTCTGGTATGCAAATTGTTTATCAAATCTAACCAACTGGAGACAGCACCCAGTTCTCATCTCTTGGATTGGTAGCTTTACTTTAAAGGAGATTCTACTGCTATTTCTAGCTGGTGAAATGATACTTTGAAGTTTTGGCACAAGGCCAGCAATTTCAGGGGAAGTGGCTTCAGCAGGATTTGAACTCAGAACGTAAAGCCAGAAGAAATGTCACTAAGCATTTTGCCCTTCATGCTAACGTTTCTGCTTGCTTGCTGCTATTTCTGGCAAGTGAAATAATCACATATAGAAACCTTTTCATTTGTTTGTCTTTTCCCCATGCTGGAGAGAATTTTATGTAATTATGGTTTTCTTTGCAGTTATTTCTCTATTAATTGAAAGCTCAAAGACTTTGTAAACAACTCTAATACTCATTCATAATTTATGTTCAAGAGGTTTTATTTTGCTTATATTTAGTTTCTGTTTCTAAAGAATAAATAATAACAGACCCTTTCAAGTAGAATCCATTTTAAATATCAAGTTGAATGTATTGTTACATGTTGCTGTTTAGCTTCAGGTCAACTCTGGTCCAGTAGATCTATAATCATTAAATGATAGAATGAGATTTAAGATTTGAAGGAGTTTAAATGCAGTTCTTCTAGGTTGAGTGGCCTTGTAAAAAAAACACGAAAACAAAACAAAAGGTTTCACTATTGATTGTTTTTAGTAGCAGGTTTGATGCACTTTAAATATCTCTGGTTTGTTATATAAAAAATTACCTAGATCCACTTTCAAATTAACTACTTGGTCTGAAAATGAATCTCTTTCAGCTATTGGATCTTAGTTCATTTTTTTTTTTTTATAGTAATAATTATGAAGGGAAGTTCTTTTGAGAATGAAATTAAAATGTTTATATTACTCAAGATATTTTAAATATGAATTATGTCCTAATTCCATTAGATTTTACAATGTAGTAGATCCATCTCTCTCTCTCTCATTCCTTTTTTTTTTTTTTAACAACTAAAGTTTCATACTCTATCTTATGCCTCATATCATTAATGGATATTCGTCAACCCTAGTTGAAAATCCATCTATTCAAATTGAATATTTAATAGACAAGCAGCATGCTGAAATATTCTCCATAACAAAATAAAAAACCTATCCAGTAGGAAAAAAGGTATAAAATCAATGGTAACTCATTAGTGCTGTCATGAAAACATAACAAAATACAGTAAATATCATACAAAAAAATATTATATTGGAAATATAAAATGTGATCAGGAAAAGATGCTTAACAATGTGCCAATCATCTGGTATCAACATCTCTATTATTTTTTAGTTCTTTTCTTTTTTAAGTTTTATGTTAATGATGTTCTTTGTCTAATATCCATATCTTTAATATTCTCTTATTTTTTGCATCTGATTTGCCCCAGTAATCGATTACCTTCACCCTCTCCCCCTTCCCTTTTCACCCCCACACTCTCATTTCCTCACTGTCTTTCGTTCTCTCCCATTTCCTCACTATCAATTATTCTCTCTCTTTATTTTTTTCCTTTGTCTCGTTCTCTCTCTCTCTCTCTCTGGCAGAATAACTCTAATAAGATCCATTATGTTTAAATTACTTACTAACATGCTGATATCTCATCTACTGTTATTTCTTATAACTAATACTTTCAGTTAAGGTATCCACATTCATGTTAGTTTAACCTCTTCATCCAAGGAAATGAAACTAAATTACTTTGCAAGATTTTTTTTTCCTTTAGTTACTGTACCTTAATTACTGATCTCATATATTCATTTATCAAATCTCTTTTTCTAATTTTTTTTTTTTTTTGGTAAAAGGTTAAATAGATTTATTTTATATTCTTTTTTAAAAAATATAATTAAAACACAAAGCTCTGTACTACACTCTGCTAAAAATATTCAGTTTTACAACTAAACATACATATACACACACATGCACATATACATAAAATATAATAATTAAAATATATAAAAACTATTTTTATAAATAATATATATATATATATATATATATATATATATATATATATATATATATATATATATATATATAGACTGGAACGAACACGACACAATGAAGTAGAGAAATTTGAAAAGACAACACGAAACCGGTTATTTCTCAAAATACAATGTTTATATACCAAAAAGATTTTATAACATTTTTCTAACATTTTTCTTACATTTTTCTGACATAATTTAAATATATACTTTAACCATGTAACACAAGCCTTCTGTAGTTTTTTCACTCTTATTATCTTTTATACATCCAACCACGTTCTTTCACATACCAACTTTCTCACACCTATATATATATATATATATATATATATACATATATATATTTGTATGTATATAGATATATGTGTGTGTGTGTGTTTATTTTTATAGTTTTTTATCATCCCTTTTCTGAACATTTGCATCATTGATTAAAGCTTTCCAATGCACTAATAACTGCTTCACTGCATTTCTGTTGTTGAGTGTGATAAGGAAGTGATTATCTGTGCAACTAGAGTGGAATAAATAGCACAAGCTCTTTTATTTGACATACCCATTACACCTTTATTTGCCAATTGCTAATGTATATATCTTCTGCTTGCACACATGCATGTGTGTACATGTGTGAGTGTGTATGCATCTATGTGTGTGTGTGTGTGTATTAGTAAAAGTATTTGCTGTCTGACAGGACTTCCTTCCATTTGTGCAATCTATATGAAGCAGTTGAAGTGGCTTCTGCTGTATGTCACGAAATTCAAATTATTGACCAAAACTTGTGATTTTACCTTAAATCTACTCAGACTTTTCACATTTGACTTATAATAAATAATATTACAAACACACACACTATTTGTCTGTGCTTGCATATATATATGTATATATTACGGAGATGTATTTTCATAGCGAGTGATCTGATCTGAGATGATGTGCTGAAACAAAAACAATTGCAGCGAGTAAGGTGTTTAGAAACCATTTAAAAACACACAAAAACTGTTGGATTCACTTCAACATTTAAATTTAATTTGCCAAAATATTTTCGTCGCTTTGAGACCGCGACCTGTTCACTGACAAAATTCTAAGATGCAGCACAGAATTTTGTCAGTGAACAGGTCGCGGTCTCAAAGCGACGAAAATATTTTGGCAAATTAAATTTAAATGTTAAAGTGAATCCAACGGTTTATGTGTGCTTTTAAAGGGCTTATAAACACCTTCCACACTGCAATTGTATATATATATATATATATATATATATATATATATGTGTGTGTGTGTGTGTGTGTGTGTGTGTGTGTGTGTATTGCAGGTAGAAGTATGAAATTATGTCTTTGAAATAATCATCTTGAATTTCCACTGGGAAAATATATTCATGCTTTAAAAATACAAAACTTTTTCCCATCCTTACTTTTAGTGGTTCAGTTTGTTCATTTCTAAATATTATTATTTATAATAAAGAAAAATCCTACATTAGTATTGTCTTTGAATTCATGCAAGTAAGTACCTTTTGTTTTGTCGGTTTACTTTGGAGTTTCATAAAAATTATTTTGTCATGAAACAAAAAGAATTCATATAATACCAGTGTCATTACCGATGTTTTATTAGAAGCTGAAACTTCCAAGTACAGCATTTCCATTCTAGTCCTTTGAATGACATAAATTACTTATGCATATTCATTCAGTGACAAAACTATGTCTCTCTCTCTCTCTATTATTTAATGACAAATTTACGTATTTATGTCATGGCAAAGATGTGTACGTTTGTGTATGTCTTTGTGTATGTGTTTGTTTGGGAACAAACATATGGAGTACACCTGAATCTGTGTTTACATACACATGCACATACATGTATATGCACACACACACACACATACATGTACATACACACACACACACATGCATTGTTTGGAGGTGACGTGTGTGCATGGAATTGCATGCTACCATCTTTAATGATGCTTTATCTTATATCTTTTATGATATTAAAAACATTTGCTGTCCAGCCAAATCTTTGTCTGGCGCACAAGCAGAAGTTAACTGACATATTTTGCAATAAAATAGCAAAGGAACATTTATGTCAATATGCTTATATGGCCTGCTAAAAATATTAGTCAAGTCTCCATCAATTCCCTTCATATCATATTAACGAAGGAAAGAGAAATTTTACAATAAAGTCCTTGATACAGTTTATGGAGAAAAAAACAAGGAAGTTGTGGTCATTACTGTAACAACTTCCCTCATGGCCTGAACTAGGATTAAACAACTTGACTGTCAAGTCTCACTCCAATAACAATTTTCTCATGTTATAAAAGCAAGCTCGTTTTGGATTAAAAGATTAACAATGATTGAGATCATGTCCATGTATGTTTGTATGCACGCGTACGTGCGCGTGCGCATGTGTGTGTGTATGTATCATCATCCTTTAACGTCCATTCTCCATGCTGGCATGGGTTGCACAGTTTGACCAGAGCTGGTAAGCTGGAATGCTGCACCAGACTCCAGTCTCATTTGGCATCGTTTCTATCGCTGGATGCCCTTCCTAATGCCAACGACTTTACAAAGTGTTATGGGTGCTTTTACATTGTACTGCAAGAGCACTTTTACATATGTATGTATAATGTGTATGCGTACCTGTTTTCCAAGCTCTGTGCTAAGCCCCATGTAAATCTATCTGCTCCACAGATTGTAGAATAGTTTGTTGTAACTTGGAAGCACAAAACTTATTCTTTATCATTCAACCACATGAATAACAAATTTTATTCATCTTCAAATTTGTGACATTAACCAAACTAGATATCAAAACTACCCAAACTCCTTTCACATATATCCAGCTTCTAGTAAATGATCTCAAACATTGTTTAATATGGCTAGTTTGCAACAATAATAAAGCCTTATGTAGTTAATTGACATCCTAGAAGTATCAGCTAGGTATCCCTCAAATTACACTGGACAATGAAATTTTCAATATACAAAATAACAGCAAGATAATCATGGCCTTTGATCAGAAGTATTCCTTTCTGATTAAAGATTTACTTGGCTAGAATTGACCTGGTGCTGAAGCATTACATAAGAGTATGAAGTGTGTGTGGAATGAAGCGAAGTATTAGTCTCACTAAATCAGAGACTAGTTATGCATTAATGAAGCTCACTAGCTTTAGACTCTATAGAGTTTCTATAAGTCAGCTTGCAGCATGTTTCGATTTACTTGCTTATGTAAATATCCTGATCTAGCATATATATAAATGATGTTATGTGTCTGTAGGTAAGAAAACATGTAATCAGTTTTAGGGCAATACCATTAGTGTAGGAGTTTATGTGTTTCAGAGTTCGTTGTTGGAAGAGAGGATGAATGTAATATTCATAACAGGTTGCTGAGAAATGCCCGAGTTTATGAGGTGGGATCAAAAAGGACTCCATTTTCACAAAGCACAATGGACCAGGCTGAAAAAATGTCTTTTCAGATATATTTATGGTAATGGAAATTACTCTGTAATTGGATGGAACATAGAATTTTATATATGGGCTGACATGGATATTATGTAGTTTTAAGCCAAAATGAAATGAATGGTTGTGATATGATTGATAATTATGACTGTCATATATATTCTACACTGACTGTTGATGTAGGTAAATGTGTTTCATGTTTGAACCTTTATAGATTGTTAAACCTGTTACAAAATATCACTGTTCTTGTTAGGTTTCAACATCTCACATTCTCTTAGAATTATCTAACCAGTTCTGCTAAATCATTTCCTCATATAGAACTAAAATAACACACACACACACACACACACACACACACACACACACACACACACACACACACACACACACACACATATATATATATATATATATATATATATATATATATATATATATATATATATATATCACCACTGACATGGCATATTATTTTTTTATATTTGGATAAAATTATAATTATTTACAATATTTGTAGTGCATTTATAAGCTTCATTTTGCACTTCAGATTCATTTCCAACTGAGTTTAACAATATAAAATATAGAGTGAAGAATTTTAAGGATGAACATAACAGCTTATATGAGTTTCATTTTCCTTTAAATTTCTGCATTACCTCTTAAAGACTCTATCTTCATGTGGAGTAACTAGAATTATTTCATCTTAATGTTAACAATGTTCTTTAAGCAGTGTTTATAGGAAAATTTAAATTCTATAATGTGAGATAACATAGCAATAATCTTGGATTTTATTTTCCTGTTTCCGTCAAGCTGCAACAACACATGGTACCTCTTCACAATTAGGTGGATTGAGCTAACAAGAGTTAATAATTCTTAGTTGAAAATATGTTTAAAAATCAGTAACAAGAAAATGAGTTTCTATGATACTAAGGTGGAATAAATATCACAAGGCCTCAAGACCTTGATTGGTGTTTTACTCTGTCAGCCCTGTAAGGGCATAAAGCGAAGTGGCCCTTGGCAAGATTTGAAATCAGTATAAAACAATGTAATGAAAATTTGTTAGGACTTTAATTTTTCATTTGTTTCTGTAATTAGACTGTGGCCATGCTGGAGCTGTGCCTCGAAGAATCTTTAGTCAAACAAACCAACCCCAGTGCTTTTTTTTTTTTATCTTTCAAGCTTGGTACTTATTCTATCGGTCTCTTTTTGCTGAACTACTAAGGGACATAAGCACACCAGCACCAGTTATCAAGTGGTGGTGGTGGTGAACAAACAGAAATAGACACACACACACACACACACATACACACACACACACACGCACACACACTCACGTATATATATAAGATGGGCTACTTTCTGTTTCCCTCTACCAAATCCACTCACAAGGCTTTGGTCAGACTGAGGTTATAGGAGAAAACACTTGCCCAAGGTGCCATGCAATAGGATTGAACACAAACTTCATTACCACACAGCCACACCTTTTGCCCATTAATCTAACGATTCTTGCAATCCTTTGCCTTTGACCAATCCATCATTCTTAAGTAAACTCAATATGAACCTCATTAATTTCATTCTCTTTTATCTGTCTCCCAGTTAATTTCGATGGAGAATTGAGTTTATAGTTTGACATGGATGCTATGTTCTTCTTCAGCTGAACTTCAATGAAACTAACAAAACAACATTAATCATGTGTTTTACTATTTTCTTCTAATGATAAACTGTATCTCTTCACTGCGAGTTGGACTGACTCCACATTAGTTAATACATCTTTGCCATAGAGAGTGAGAAGTACCGATGACAGGATACAAATTGTCAATCCTTCAGCTATTGATTGGGTCAATTGAAGCTTTAGACTACCATATAGCTAAAGAGAAAGTGCTGCTCAATATATTTTCTGATCTTAACAAAAGATTTGAAAATTTGGTTAAAATAGAAATAGGTTCCAGTATAAGTTGTTAAAGAAATAGACATGTTTAGGAAAAGTCATGTACTTCCTGTTACTAACCACATGGTTTAAGGTTCATGGAACCTTGGTCAAGTGTTCTCTACAATAGCTCCAAAGGTGACCTAAGTCTTGAGAGTGGAATTGTTTGATCAAAACTGAAAGAAGACCATTATGTATATATGTATCTGCCTGATATATTTGTGTGTGTGGGTGTGTGTGTGTGTGTGTGCATTATTTTCTCATTGCCTTGGCATTTACATGGTAGCTGTAAACAAGTGTCACCATCATGCAAGCATTATCCTTCATTTCTAACCTTTTGTGGTAACATGTCTTGGCATGAGGAAGTATTAACTGTTTTGGAAACAGGTGAGGTTTGAAGTCAGGAAGGGCATCTGGTCTTAGAAAATCCATCTCAACTAATTCCATCCAGCTTATGCAAGTATGGAAAAGTGGATGCTAAAGTGATGGTGAATTAGCTGAAAATACACACACACACACACACACACACACACACACACACACACACACACACAAATATATAAACATATATATATTTTCCATAGGCTTCTTTCAGTTTCCATCTGCCAATGTCACTCAGTGCATTAGTTAGGATATGACAGAAGATACTTGCCCAAGATGACACACTATAGGAACCGAATCTGAAGCCATATGGTTGGGAAGAAAAACTCTTAGCAACACAGCCATACAGAAGTTAATTAAGTGTTACTTAAAATCTTTGGAAAATGAAAAAATCAAATTGGAAATGCGGAATTTGTGTTCCTGTTTGCATAAAAATAACAAATAAATTTCAGCCAAAATTAAAACCATGCTAAATGGAATCAAGCATACAATACTAGATACACCAAGTGGTAACTTGATCTGAATATATATATATATATATATATATATATATATATATATAAATTTGCACGAAGCGTAATGATGCTTAATGAACATCTACCTGCTAGAAATAAGAGCCAAGTCTTAAATAATTCACCGTAGTGCACCAATATAACCAATATAATATTATTGCATAATATTTTTATTTGTGCTGTTAAATGTTTTAATTCTTTCTGTTTTCCTCGCATACTGTTTTTCTCTGTTATATTGGTGCGCTACGGTGGATTATTTAAGACTTGGCTCTTATTTCTAGCAGGTAGATGCTCATTAAGCATCATTACGATATTTCATAGCTCCTTAAAGCTATCATAACTGCGTTCCACCAATGCTACTACTGGTGATATAATCAAATTTTGAATTTATCCACAGATGATATGAACAGTAGTGACATCTAACTTCAAATCTCAGTGTTTGAATATTTCATTTATATATATATATATATATATATATATATATATATATATATATATATATATATATACATATATATATTTATAAATAAATATATTTTAGGGAATAAATGATGGATTTTTCCCTTATGAGGTTTTTTCCCGCTAGCTACTTGATAAATTCTTATAAACGACTTTATCCTATTATTGAATTATATATATATGTAATGTTGAATACTGAAATCTATATTTTACATAATTATTGTGTGATCAAATGAACCCCATCATTTTTGATGGGCACTCTGCTAGGCATCTAATAAGAATTGGTTATAAGGAGTGAAGGAACAAAAGAAATGTCTTACTGCTGCAGAAGCAAGGCAAGAAAAAGACAGAACAGACTCGAAGAAGCTTGAGATTACCAAAGTAATAAAGCAGGGTGGGGTGTGCAGTGTTAGAGCGCGGTGATCATAGGCACTGTACTGTTTCAATGGGCATTAAATCAGTAATGGTAATGAATACACTAATGATATTGTTAAAAGCGTTGTATATACATCACATCAAACATTTCCAGTTCTGTTATTGCTCCCATTACATTACCGTGACTCAATCAGAGAAAAACAATTATCTATGTAAAAAGTCATTAATTCTGCAAAAACCATTAGTCTCGTAGAGGTTCCAACATCTTACATCTTGATAACATTCCTAGAACTTTCAAGTCGTAAAGATGCACTTTCACTGATTCTGTCTCAATGTCTTTAACTAATGGCATCATGATGTTAAACTGTAGAACAAAATCAACAGACTGAATATGAAGTATCAAAATTATAAATGAACACACAATAAATGAACTGTGTTAGTAAAGCTCTCATTCCCCCACCAATCCGCTAGAGTTCAAATGATAAGTGACCTTGTTTGAAGGAAATCAAGAATTGCTATAATAAATTTATCCCTTAAAATTAAAATTAGAATATAAAAGCATTTTATCATAGTTCATTTAAAGTTTTTATCCTGTTTCAAGTATTAGTTAATTTGCAAACTAAATCTTCTAAACTCCATCTTTTGAAGTGTAATTCTTATCTGGAAATAAATTACTTTGATTCTGAAATTAACCACTAGTCCAGAAAAAAATTTCTGTTATAGGTTAGTAGTTTAATTATTTTACTTAACTTTTATAATTTGATTTCATTCTCCATATCATCGTAATCATCATCATCATTGTAGTCAACACTCAATAATAAAATATACTTAATGTGCTGAAATTATTGTTGGTGGGTCGGCAATCCAATATATTTTGAACTCGGAAGTCTTTAATATTGCATTCTGCAAGTGGAACAATATTATAAGGCTTAAGCTAATTGTCAAATCTCAGGTGTTTCTTCCTTAGCTATCCACCCCCTAAATAAACAACCCACATTTCTTATGCTACTCTCTACTCAGTCAAAGCACTTTCTACCCAACATGCAAAATCAATTTACATTAAACTTTTACAGCAACACAGCTGTTTGCTAGAATATATCTACTGATGTTTTCAATACTCAGGTGCACGTTTCCACTTAATTTGCATCTGAAGTTCTTATTGCACACTTAGTGTATTATACTTATCCCTCTATACACATTGTAGTATACATATGCATGTGCAAATTATATATATATATATATATATATATATATATACATACATGCACACATACATATACATACATACATACATAGACGTTTTCTTATGGGTAGATGCATTGCTCTGTTAATGAATGTGCATTTGTCTATTTATTTTACATCCATTTCTCTATACTAACAGGGTTTAAATGAATGTATTATTTAAGCATTGTTTTATGGCTTGATACCTTCCTGATCCTAAACCTTACCAGTTTCTCAAGTGTGGGATAATTCAATCTTCGGTGCTGTGATGTTATAAGGCGAACAGAAAACTTCTCAACAAAAATTCTATGCAATAATATCATACAAATGTCTTGATTAATCAAGCACTGATATTAGGTACAGTTGTACAATGGGGTGTAGTCATGGCTATATGGTGGAGATGCTTGCTTCACAACATATGGTTTAAGGTTCAGTCCCACATTTTGGCACCCTGGGCAAATGGCTTCTACTATAGACCCAGGCTGATCAAAGACTTGACAATGGATTTAGTAGACTATTTATTAAAATGCCAAGTTATGAGTTTTTATGTGATGTCAATGTTAAAGACAATCACAGAAAAACCTATACAACTATAAATATACATACACACACACACACACACACACACACACACACACACACACACACACACACACGCACAATTTTTTCAATCAAATTTCACTCACAATGTATTGGTCAGCTCAAGGCTGAAGTAGAAAACACTTGCCCTAGATACCACACAATTTTTAATTGAAACTAACTGAGATTTCGTTATGCAACTCAAGTTTCATGCCACTGTGATCTTCAGGCAAGAACTCAAGAAGTATTACAGCTTGGTCTCAGTGGAGTATGTACACAGTGCAGTGGGTAAATTGTTGCCATTCTATATTTTAAATTTCATGTATGTGCATTGTTTGTTTTTGACTTTGTCAGCTACACAGTATAGTAGGCTCGATTGGGCACCATCTGTGTGAAAAAACAACACAATGATGCAATTCACTCGACCAGAAATTTGGAAACTACATGCTATACTGCTAGCCATTCAAGCTGGAATCTCCAACATGACCATTTCAGAGTGTTTGGGTGTCGGGCTGGAGACAGAGCAATCTGAGGAGGTATCAAGAGTGATAAAAATCAAACAGTCAGTCAACATCATAGTGTTTGGAGTGATCACTAGTGATGGTGACGTTATGCCTCCATCCATCTTCCTGCATGGACTCACACTCAACCCAGAGGCCTACATCAAGTGTCTGGAGGAGATAGTGCTGCCCAATATCAAGAGGGTGGCTGCTGGAAGATCCCATGTCTGGCAACAGGACTCTGCACCATGCCACACAAGCAAGAGAACCCAGTCAAGGCTGTCAGACAATTTCTGTGACCACATCACCCCTAACATCTGACCAGCTAACTCCCCAGACTGCAACTACCTTGATTATTACATGTGGGGCACAGTTGAGTGAGAGATTAAGGAAACTCCTTGTAACACCAAAGATGAACTGAAGGCAAGGATTATGGCAGCATTCACCAACTTAAACAAGGGAACCATCCAGAAGAGTTGCAGGAGATTCTGAAGTTGTCTGGAGGCCTTGGTTGAAGCCAATTGTGATTTTATTGAATAAATTTGCTTTTTAGTATTTCAAGATATTTTTATGCAATTTTGGTAAATGTATCTGTTAAAATGAGATGTCAGTGTTATTTTCATTTTTGCGTAATTTAGACAACAGATTATTCACCGCACCCTGTATATATTTTGGCCTGTAGTCTAGTACTTGTGTTTGCTCATTGGATTACTAATCGTGTTTTCTGATTGGATGGTGTTTTACTGGCCTCTTCATTAGTTGCTTATGTTAATTTTTGTGATGTGGTGTTTGAATTTCCTGCAATTGTTGGCAGAGGGGTGTATTATTAGTTTGCTTAAAATTTCTTAGCTGGCTGGCTGGCTGGTTAGCTAGCTGGCTGGTAAAGAGTCTTTTATTTTTGTTGTGGTTGATTTATGTTTTACTCTCTATTTTTTTCTTACCTAAAGATCACAGTGACATGAAACAGAAGTCAGAAAACAAATTCTCAGTTTTAGCTTCAATAAAAACAATATATATATATATATATATATATATATATATATACACACACACATGCTTAATGCATATCTGTGTATACAAGCACTAGAATAAAGTACTCTATACAAGGAATTTAATTAAAGTTGAAATTTCACTAGCACTACTCTGAGTTTCACTTTTTAATCTGGTAGTACAGATTTAATAATGGAAATATATTTATATACGTATGATACCAGCACAATGTCACAAAACATCTGAAAAGAAACTCATAACATGATTGGTTGTTGGCATCCTATGGAGCCATCACTGATATAAAATGCAGTTATAAATGAAAAATGGAAAATTATAAATTTGATGAGTTGAAAGAAATAAAGATAGAGAATAGGGCAAAATAGAAAAGATTAAAGAGTTTTGAAGCAATCATATATCATATTGAATTAAATCTATGTGTGTGTGCATGTGCATGTGTATGTGAGTGTGTGCATAATGGATGGATATATGACATATGCATGTGTGCTTGTATGTAGTTATGTATGTGTGTGTATATGCAAGTACGCATGTGAATGTGTGCAAGTATGAAGATATGTATGAATGGATGATATTTTTAAAGAAAAATAACAATGCTATATCAATGGTGTATGTGCTGAAAATATAAAAAAATGAGAAGAAAAATAGGAAGGAGAAAATAAAGACGTAGAGGAAAGAGGAG
Organism: Octopus bimaculoides; assembly: GCF_046866305.1. Lineage (NCBI taxonomy): Eukaryota > Metazoa > Mollusca > Cephalopoda > Octopoda > Octopodidae > Octopus > Octopus bimaculoides. The sequence goes on from NC_142937.1 coordinate 12,742,469, forward strand.
AGAATGGTGCTATTATATAATATGTTGCTTTAAAGAATAACTTATATAATGTTATATTTAAAAGTGAGTGAAGAATTGAGAGGAAGTAAAGAAAGGAGAGAAAGGAAAAAAGTTTTCGGATGCTCAAATATCTTGATACAGAAGAGCAATGTAAACAATAATTGTAAAGTGTGAAATCTAAAAACATAAAATTAATTATGAATAATCATTGGTGCATAAATGTCGATATGTAAATGTTTGATGAATGCAAAAGGGGAAGTAACTCTATTGGCTCTATTGGATTTCTAAACAAATTTGAATTGGATTTTTAAGCACGTTTCAATTGGATTACAGGTGGTGGTTGATGTTAGACAGAGATTCAACAAAGCTTTAGGCAATAGAATAGCTGACTTTTATATTATGGCTGTTAAATATCCACTGCTATTTATGATATTTATGGATATGGTGATATAAGATGTTTAAGAAATTTCTGCCTATACAAGTGCTTACTTCAAGATTATAAGTGGGTTTTGTCATAAGAAATTGTATTTTATATTTTCTTTTTCAGTTATTATAATCATTATTATTTTTTTTCTTCTTTCTTTTTTAACTTTTAACCTGAATGTTTGTTACAGTCATTTGCTGAGACACACCCAGCATCCTGGGGTGAGTGAGGGATAAGAGATGCTACAGTATGACTGAAATCTTTGGGGAGCTAGTGAAATATCTTCATGTAATTCAACACAGACATTTAAATGGAAATGGTTTTTCTAAGCACGTGGGCAGTACCTGTCAGCCCAATCTTTTGGATTTCTCTGAGACATGGTTCTCCTGGGATCTTTTCTAGATGTTTCTGACTTCCCTTTTTATCATACCTTTGGTACATTTTATTCGTTTTTTATTTGTTATTCCTTTCTTTTCATTTCTCTCCTTTCCTTAGTTCCTCTCAATTCTTCACTTACTTTTATCATGCCTATTATTATTATTATTATTATTATTATTATTATTATTATTATTATTATTATTTAAGGTTGTGAGCTGGAAAAATTGTTAGATTGCCAGAAAAAATGCTTTGTAGCATTTCTCCACCTCTGTACTTTTTGAGTTCAAATGCCCTTGAATTTGATATGGCCTTCCATCTTTTTGGTCTCAATGTAATTCGACTTCTCCCTCCCATCACAATTCTGGGTTTCTTTCTGACCTTTTATATTCAGAGTTCAAATTTCATTGAGTCAAGTTTGCTTTCCATCATTTCTGTATTGATAAAATAAAGTGCCAGTCAAATGCGGGGATTGGTATAATCAACTTCCCCGTTCAAAATTACTAGCCTTGTGCCAAAATTATAATAATAATAATAATAATAATAATAATAATAATAATATCAAAATTAAAAGAAGAGTGCCATTTGCTATCTTGTGAACAATATTTCGACATCTCGCGTGTCTTCCACTGGTTCAAAAAATAAATTTGTCAATCTACTTCATTTTGGTTAATATAGAAAGGATTGAGGTAACTCCTCCTGAAGATATAGAGTCAAAATTAAAAGAAGAGTGCCATTTGCTATCTTGTGAACAATATTTCGACATCTCGCGTGTCTTCCACTGGTTCAAAAAATAAATTTGTCAATCTACTTCATTTTGGTTAATATAGAAAGGATTGAGGTAACTCCTCCTGAAGATATAGAGTCAAAATTAAAAGAAGAGTGCCATTTGCTATCTTGTGAAGTAGATTGACAAATTTATTTTTTGAACCAGTGGAAGACACGCGAGATGTCGAAATATTGTTCACAAGATAGCAAATGGCACTCTTCTTTTAATTTTGACTCTATATCTTCAGGAGGAGTTACCTCAATCCTTTCTATATTAACCAAAATGAAGTAGATTGACAAATTTATTTTTTGAACCAGTGGAAGACACGCGAGATGTCGAAATATTGTTCACAAGATAGCAAATGGCACTCTTCTTTTAATTTTGACTCTATATCTTCAGGAGGAGTTACCTCAATCCTTTCTATATTAATAATAATAATAATAATAATAATTATTATTATTATTATTATTATTATTATTATTATTATTATTATTATTAACGTGGTGAGCTGGCAGAATCATTAGCACTAGCAGAATTTGAGTTCAAATTCCACCAAAGTCAGCTTTGCCTTTCATCCTTCCGGGGTCGATAAAATAGGTGCCAGTTGAACACTCGGGTCGATGTAATTGACTCATCCTCTCCTCCCCCAAGCTGCCCTTGTGGAAAAAATTTGAAATAATAATAATATTATTATTATCATTATTATTATCATTATTTCTCATATACTTAATCTTATCTTTAAAATGACTCCATAATAAACATTGATTTACCTGTCAAGCATATTATGAGATGCTAGATAGTAATGCTTTGAGGTAATTTTTAAAAAACAGCCTGTCATTGGTTCAAATTCCTGTTTATATATTGTATGACTACATTAGATTTTTATTGTTATTTCCATGTATTAATGTATAAAGTGCTGTCAAAAATATAGGTTATGTTACAATTAACTGTATTTCTTAAGTTCAAATATTTGCATAGACTTGCATAGATTAATGATATATTGTTCCCGAATTTGCAAATTCCTCTTTATAAGTCACACTTATTCTACACGGAATTCTTTTTTTGTTTTTCTGAATGGTGGGCTTTACGGCTATGATGGCTTTTTAATCCAGTGTAACCTGCACAACCAATACACTCATATATTTAAAGAAAGTTTAATTAATTCTTTCAGACAGATAGAACACTCATGAATAAAATTATAAATGCACTAATTGCTGAGATTTTTCAATGTAAAGTACTATTAGATATTATCAGATCTGATTTGAGAGAGGAAAGAGAAACACAACTTGTATTTGACAACAGAGAAAGAAAATATATATTTGTAAATCTTGTGATGCTGGTTATTCTTCTTTTAAAGTGTTTTCTAGAATTTTCTTTTAATTCTTAGCTTTTATTTATTTATCAAATGATTAACAATCAATTGCTGTTTCTTAAATGGTAGCTTTTGGGTAGCAAAAATTTTATCAGAGCAGCAGGCCAAAGAAGGAGCCCATGCATAATCACTACATGCTAAAAAATATCAGCCAATTGTCCCTCATATTAATTGATCATAAAACACTAGTAGCAGGCTCAAGAAGGATTATATAATTGCCCATTTACTAGAAATAGTAGCCAATAGTCCCTGAAATCAACTGATTATAGAACACTTGTAGCAGACCAAAACAGGACCCTTTACACGACTGCCCACATGCTAGAAATATAACCAATAGTTGACAAAAGACTAAGATATCTGGCACTTTGCTGTATTCTAGAGGATCTGCCCACCACAGCGGAAGTGTTATATTGAACCACTTTGGTTAATGCTCCCCTCCTAACTGAAGGGTTTTTTCTGTTTTTGCTTGCACACTACTTGGTGGCCCTGTTGGTGCTGGTACCACATAAAAAGCACCTATGCTGGTTCCACATAAAAGTAAATTTGCTGTTTCCATATAAGATGCACCTGTTTTGGTGCCTCATAAAATGTATCTGCATCAGTATCACATAAAATGCACCTGTACCAGATCCACATAAAATGCACCTGTACCAGATCCACATAAAATGCACCTGTGCCAGAGCCACGTAAAAAGCACTTGTGCTGGTGCCATGTAAAATGTGCCCAATACACTCTGTAAAATGGTTGGCATTTGGCAGGGCATCCAGTCATAGAAAACCAAGCCGAAAGACATGAATGGAACTAGGTGCAGCTCTCCAGCTTGTCAACTCTAGCCAAACCATCCAACCAATGCCAGCATGGAAAGCAGACGTTAAATGATGTTGATGTTGATGTCCCTCAAATCACACTTCACTGCCTTAATATGGAAACACACATTAGATACTGCAGTTCTAGATTAACCCCTAAAATGACAGCATTTCCTTTAACTGCAGTGTCTTTAATCCTGGTTGTACTTGACATAGCGCAAAACAACGATAAGTGCATTACAATATGTTAGTCTATGTTAGAGTTCTGACAATTTGTCAGTATTACCATGTGTTTTTTTTTGTTATTTTTTTCTTTATAGTTTTGCCTTGTGTAAATGTTTTAAAAAATCCGGAAAGTTTATGTCAAGTTTTTCTAATAAAAATAAACATGAAACTCTTGGATGCTGCCTTTTTACTCTCTTAAATGCAGAAGTCTCTGATATCCAAGTGGTTAAAGAGTATCAGTTGAAGGGCACCCGGGAATCATGACCTTGCTGTGGCCCGGCCCCTTTGAGTGTGAAAAGTTAAGGACTGAAACACTTGCCTAAGAGGAGTTTCTTTTTTAACGAGTTTCTGCAGCTCAGCTCACTTGAGAGATTCTTACCAATAAATTAAAATAGAAACTAAAATATGCGCACATATTCATTTGAGTAGCACATACTATTGAAGGTATGTCATATATTTTTCAATCCAGGCAAAGACCGAGTAAAAATACATTCATATATGAAAGAGCTTCAACAAGGCAGCTCTCAGCTGCTAGAAATAGCAGCCAACTCACTCTCTGTTATCTTCAAATAGGTAGAGGACATTGGATAATTTAGTCTTCGATACATCATACTTGAACAATAAGAAGGGATAGTCACAGCTGGACTGCCTATTAATACAAGTGTTTCCATTCATCCATTTCTTTGTACAAAAAACTGCTACCTTTCAAAATGTCTTTCCTTCCTATATAGTACACAAACTAAATTAAATTTCATAATACTTGTACCAGTTTAACTCACTAATATACTCAACTACTTCCTGTCAGTTTACAAGTGATTTTTTGGACAATACCTCTTCTACTCAGATGCAATCGTGTAAAAAGAAAAGTGTTCTTTTCCATGAATTAATGCAAATATCTGAATTTGCAAAAATACCTAATTCACTTTAGTAGTCTTTCAAGTGGATTTATTCTTGGCTTTTTAAGCTACAGAACTTCTTATTATTTTGCTACCATTTCTTCTTTTCCTCTTTTCTGTCTCTCTTTTCTAATGGCATTGTGCCTGGTGAATGCATACAGTTCTTTTATAACATACAAACATAAATTTATTGGTTAACACACTGATTGGCTGGCAGTATAAGAGATATAACTTGAGCTGGTAGAATCATTAGCACAATGGATAAAGTGCTTAGCTGTATTCCTTTTGGCTCTTAATGTTCTCTGTTCAAAATCCAGCAAGTCAACTTCACTTTCATTCCTTCAGGGTCAATAACATAAAGTGCCAGGTAAGAATTGGGGATGATGTAATCGACTTCTCCCGTCCCCTAAAAAGTAGCTGGCTTTGAACCCATCCTGTAATGGATCAGCATCTGATTCAGGGATGGCTCCAGGTTCAGTCTCACTGCATGGCACCTTGGGCAAGTGCCGTCTACTATAGCCTCAGGCCAATCAAAGCCTAGTGAATGAATTTGGTTGACAGAAACTGAAAAAAGCCTGTTGTATGTATGTGTGTGCCTGTGTGTCTTTGTGTTTGTCCCCCACCACCGTTTGGCAACTAGTGTTGGTTTGTTTATGCCCCTGTAACTTGGCAGTTTGGCAAAAGGTATTGATAAAATAAGTAACAGGCTTTAAAAAGAAAAAAGTTCTAGGGTTGATTTATTCAACTAAATATTTTTCAAGGCAGTGCTCTAGCATGGCCACAGTCTAAAGACTGAAACAAATAGAAAATAAAGGATATATATATATATATATATATATATATATATATATATATATATATATATATATATGTGTGTGTATGTATGTATGTATATATGTGTGTGTGTGTGTGTGTAAGTGTATATTTTTTGTGAACCAATCTTTAGAAGCTAGATGTTTAACTCTTCTTTGTTATATGTTTTAATTTTTTTGTTAGGGTTTCAAAATGTTTATTTTATGTACTTTGTACAAATGAAATTGAATTTTGCCAGAGAATGTAAAAATTAAGACTAGTTTGCATATAACATACACACATCAAGTATTCCATTCAGTGTTTATAGATTTTCCAAACTATTTGTGGTGGTCTTGGTTTTTTGTTTTTTTAATGATTTTCTTTATGTTAATTTGGTTAATTATAAATATTAATTCTAACAGTCAAATATGTTTTACATTGTGAGGAAGAAGGGAAGTCTAATGTTTCAAGTGCTTGTCTTTTTTTCAGAGAGAGAGAATAAAGGTTTTATCACTAAGCTGCAAAATTGCAAATGAGATTAAAGCAAAAAAAAACAATGTGAAGAGTGTGATGCAATAAAGTAGAAGTGGTGAGAGAGTGGGAAAAATAAAAAAGAGAAGTTAGTGTGTAATGGTGTGAATAGTGGGGGGGGGTGATGTGCTTAGTGTGGGAGTTATACATTGTGGAAAGCAGTAAAAGAAGGGGGAAAGAAGGGGGTATGATTGGGATCCTTGATATTAATTCTTCAAGTGGATTTGTTCTTGGTTTTTTAAAACCTAAACAACTACTCGTTATTTTCTAGTCTCCGTTCTTCTTTTCTCTCTTTCTCTTTGTGTAAGTGTGTGTGTGTGTGTGTGTGTGTATGCATGTGTGTGTGTGTGTGGGTGTGTGTGTGTGTGTGTTTATGCATGTATATAGATGCACTTTCAGTTCTCATACATAGTGCACCTGTTCATTGATTTGTTACTCTACCTCCTACCCTCTGCTTCTTCCCTCCTTCTCTTTATAAACTGCCTCAATTCTCTGCCTTAATTCTCATGGTTCCTCACATCACAGTTCCTTACAGCCTTTCAAATTGTTTTAATTTATTTCTCTCCTATGAACTTTTATTAATCTGTTGTTCTCACTGCTCTTTCCAGCTTATTCTCATTCTGCCCTTTTCCTCCTTTGCTGTGTTTATGTATGTGGTTAAGATCAGCTATCAGCCAGGTGCCCTTCTTATGCCCAGGAGTTGTATTGTGCGGCAGGCATACACTCAACTTTGCTCTTGTTTCAAGTTCATTCTCTGATGTATTCCATCCACAAACGTCTCTGGCATCCTCTTGATCACCCTTCCACACGTCAGGATGATCTTGGACACTGACCTGTGTTGGCCACACTGTATGTGTAGTCATACTAATGCATATACATCCCTTTGTCCCTTGACTCTTTGGTCAGCCTTCTGCCTTATCTCCTATCTCACCCACCCGGCCATCACCATTTCAATTGACAAGTGTGGCCATGTTTCCCCTCATCGTTCCACTGTCTTCCTCATTGCTCAACTTCTACACAACTCATACCACACCCCATACTATTCACACCCCTTCATACACTGGCTTTCCCCTCAACCTCCCACACATCACTTGAAATCTCTTCTCTACATGCCATTTTTTATTTTATCCAGCTTCCATTTCTTTCTGCTTTCTCTGCAGAAGAAAGTAATTCAACAACGCGGGTTGATGAACCGTAAGACGTGTGGCCAGAACCTCCTGGAAAATAACCATAGCGAGGGACATTCCACAGTTGAATTAGAACAGTCACAAACAGTGAAAAAAGACATGCACCCAACACCAGAGCTGAAGACACCTCCGAAAGGAGGGGCCCCGCCACGTCAAAACAGTAGAGGAGTAGGTGCCGAAACCGGACGTGGTTCCTCCTGATGATGTCTTGAGCTAACTGGATCCTATAAAGGATCTGTTGTGGTAGCAGACCACGAAACATGGTTGAAATTCCTCCCTCCAGCATCCAAAATGTTAGATCTTATCATCTTCCTCATGATATAAAGTACCAAGTACACTCTATAAATTGATTGGCATTAGGAAGGGCATCCAACTGTAGAAACCAAGCCATAACAGACTATGGAACCTGCTGTGGTCCTTGGCTTTGCCAGTTCTTGTCAAACCGTCCAACCCATGCCAGCATGGAAAGCAGACGTTAAATGATGATGATCAGTTATTACTTTTTGCCAATACAGAACATCACTAGTTTCCTCAGTTCTTCTGTTTTAATATAAACACTGTAGCTTCTCTTGAGAGGGCATTTAAATTCATTAATTTATAAATATAGTTATTTATTTACTGACAGTAGTAATGTTTTGATCAGATGAAAATATAGATTAGGCTATATCACTTCTTCAATCACTAATTTCTTTTGAAATAGTAATATCCCTTGTGTGTCTTATTGCATTTACTTCTCTATGAAAACTCTAAAGAGTTGATAGAAAATCATTAATCATAATTCTTAAACATAACAACTATTAGAGTTAAGTTAATAAAATTAACATTGTTAATAAAAGAGCCATTAAAGAACTAATTAAAAAATAACTGCAGTAACAAAAAATTTTAAATTATAAACAAAAAATTAGTCAATGACTAATACTAAAAATTAGTTAATGACTAATACTATTTTCATTTTTTCAGCAAGTACAGGAGATGTCATAGGACATGTTTCAATCGTATTGTGACCTCACCAGCATAACGTATATTATATTTACAACTGCCAAATGGCTGTTACAACTCCATCACTTTACAGCATCATGTTTCTGCTAAAACAAAATACCAATTTAGTCAATGGTTTTACTTTAGCTATATTGTTCTTTTTCTGTGTTAATTTTAACAGCAAATATTCATCTTGATGTAGTAATGTGTTACATTTTCCAGAAATTTGTCTGTAAATGATTTTTTTTTATTGAATTTAATGACTAATTTTTTGTTCTTTTATTTTTCAGCTGTTTATGATATCGGTGCTGTTGCACCAGATACGTACTGTGGCTATACAATACGAGGTGAAAACAAACCTACTGGATACATAGTATCACCGACATACCCTGGCATTTATCCAGACAACTTATTTTGCTACTATAAGCTACAAGGGAAACCAAAACAACGGATTAGATTAAAATTTGAAGATTTCTCACTATTTCATGGTGGAGAGTAGTGAGTATATAAAACTTTTTAATCCGTTACCTGAATATGATGTAGAAACCTGAGTGTTTAATTCGTGAAATCTTATTGTTTTTTTTTTCTTTTATTAACCATAAATTATAAAAATATCAAAGGTGAAATACAGATTTTATGCATCTTCTCTACAGCAAGAAAACTGTTCTGCTCTGGCTCCCTTCTCTTATATGTTTACTGATTTTTTTCCCCCTCATTGTCTATTATAAAGTTGACCCTTCCTCCTTAAGAAGTTCATGGTTTTGAAAAACTGCATAACAGCCTCACTAGTGCTGATGGCCAAAAAGATATCACTCAGTAATACTTCAAACTGGTTGGCATCAGGAAGGTCATCTTGCCATAGAAACCAAGTCAAAGGATGCAGGGGAGCATAAAGTAATCCTTGGATCCATCAGACCTTCTCAAGCCATAGAATTTATACCAGTATGGAACATGGGCTTTAAATGATGGTGATGGTAGTGGTGATGAGAATTTAAACCAAACAAATCAAAGATGTTTTGTGTCTGGATATAAATCTGTGGCAAAATCTTTTGGTACTTTATAGAGTGGAATTACAGTCACAGATTAAGACAAAGGTCAATGAAATAATACATTCAAATCCAAAGGATTATCAGGACTCTCGCATGATGTAATTATTTTACACATACATATGGGCACATACACACATACTTAGGAAAGGTAAACTATCTCTGGTAGAGGTACGTGGCTTAGTGTTTAGGGTGTCAGCATCATCATTGTAAGATTGTGGTTTCGATTCCAGGACTGGGTGACACATTGTGTTCTTGAGTAAAACACATCATTTCACGTTGCTCCAGTCCTCTCAGCTGGCAAAAATGAGTAGCGCTGTGATGGACTGGCGTCCTGTTCAGCTGGGGAACACATACACCATTGAAACTGGGAAACCGGGCCCATGAGCCTGGCTAGGCTTTAAAAGGGCGCATTTATTTTTATTATTAAACTATCTCTAATTTGACTAAATTTCAAAATTTGAATTGATATATGAAACTTAGCATAATGTTAGTGAAATTTCATTTTCCATTAAATTATACAGGGTGGTCCAAAAGTAGGTTTACATTTATTCAACTATCTCTTTCACATTCATATATTAACAGTTTAGATCTTAATTATAAGAAAATATGAAACCATTATTCTATGCTAATTTAGTTAATTTTGTTAAGCTCCCTTTTCAGTTTGTAAGATAGAAATTTAAAAGTAATAAATTGTTTTAAAAGAAATCTAAAGTGCCTATGTGATAACTGTAAACCTACTTTTGGGGCCACCAAGTACATCATTACTCTGTGTTTCATAATTTGTTCTTTGTTTATTTTCATATGCTTGGTAAAGGTCTATGGCTTAGTGGTTAGGATATTTGGCTGATGATAATAAGGTCAGGGGTTTGAATCCCAGCCGTATGTTGTGTCCTTGGCAGGACACGTTATTTCACATTGGTCCAGTCAACTTAGCTGGCAAAAATGGGTTGAATCTGTAGTTCAAAAGGCCAGCCTTGTCACATTTTCTATCATGCTGAATCTCTCTGACAACTACATGAAGATTACACATGTCTGTGGAGTGCTCAGCAGCTTACACATTCATTTCACAAGCAGACTGTTCCATTGATCAGATCAACTGGAACCCCTTTCCATTGTAACCAACAAAGTGCCAGTTTATTACTATTTTTTTATATGCTTGAAAATACTAACACACTTTTGCTCCTTTATTATATACACATACATGTATGTGTACACATACACACACACATGCATATATACACGATAGGTAAGATGGATAATGTTGGGAGTATACTTTTGTAACTGTGGGTAATGTTAGTCAATGTTACATTGAGACATACAGTACAATGTCTGAAATAGAAAGTGTCTTTGTACATAATGTGTGTGCGTGTGTTTGAGAGAGTGAGAGAGAGAGAGCATGTGTTTGTATATGCATGCATATGTATCTGTGTGTATGTTTGAGAGTGTGTTTGTACATGCATGTGTGAGTGTGCATATGAAGGTATATATATATATATATATATATATATATATATATATATATATGTATGAAAGATGCTTATGTCAACAGATTTGCATTTTCCTGATTCTGAAATTGAAGCCAATCTCTGCAATGTAATCCTTCAGATTGAATTATTGTAAAGTAGATTTAGTTCTTGATCCAGCTGGGATTTTATATGTAAACTCATCTTCACGCACATGCACAACACGTTCTCATATGTGCACATGCAAACATACCTTCACACACTATACCTTCACACACTACAACTACATACATGTAATATGCATGCATATTACACAAAGACATGCACACAAATAAGGAAATACTTTCCAAACTTTGTAAATGTGACTCTGCTGATAAATGAACCTGTAATGCTCAGATCCAGAGGTTGATGTTGATACTGTATTCACTTACAGAAACTACAAGTCTATCTCTTTAGTGTAGCACAACTTGCTAGAAATAGCAGTTAAAATCTTTCAAATCATACCCAATTACTTAATACAAGAAAGGCACATTTAAAGTAACAGCAGATGTGTGAAATATTAAAAAAAAATAATGGAATTTCTTTGATAGTATGCCTGTTTGAATATTAATATAACAATATTAATGTAACATGATAATGTTTGTGTTCTAGACTTCTCAAGTATATTCTGTGCTTAAATCCAGTTTCATAGTGTTAACGTTTTTGTTACCATCATCATCATCATCATCATCATCGTTTAACGTCCGCTTTCCATGCTAGCATGGGTTGGACTGGTGAAACCGGATGGCAACACCAGGCTCCAATCTAATTTGGCAGAGTTTCTACAGCTGGATGCCCTTCCTAACGCCAACCACTCAGAGAGTGTAGCCACTCAAATGCACTAACTGTGATTCAATCAATTTTTTAAATAATGAAAAATTGAATAAAATAACATTGTCATCATTAATCTGGTGTCTGGAACAAATTAACCCTTTGCGTGGTCTAACCAGTCAGATCACACTTTTCCTGTAATGTAGTTCTAAAGCTTACTATCACCTCATCAAAATTTTGAAGCTACAAAACTATCCATGTTTTAATTAAAAACAATTTGAATGAAAAGACATTACATGTTTCAGAATAATCTGAATGCTCAAGGGTCAATCTATTGCTCTCACCATCCCTTCTAGCTCATTCCCACTTTGTCCTCTTACTCTCCTGCCATGTTATGTATGTAGTCATCATAAGTCATTAATCAGGTGCCTTCTTTGTGTCCAGGGATTGGCTTGTCATAGACAAGCCTTTCCTATATCATTGTATATTAATCACCAAACAATAAAATTGATGTTTTCTGCTTCAGCAATATTTTTCCTTTACATCCTCTAGGTACAGTTTTCATATCCACCATTAAATTATTTCATTCTTGCTCCTTAGATGAAATATGTGAAAACATTAAAAGAATCTAGAAAATTATCTTTTGCAAAAAATGACGCTGCAAATATCTCAGCTTCTCTCTGCATAAGAAGAGAGATTTTTTTTAAATCTTTGAATAAAACATCTTTCTGCAGTTAATGATAATAAAATTTTCATAACATATATCTGCTTTCTACGTTCAAAGGGTTAACATAAAATTTTGAGGGAAGATTTTAGCTTAGATCACTTTAAAACAGGATTTGTATCACAGAACTAGAATGGTCTCAGGTTGATTGGTATCAAAAGGGTTAAACAAGTGAAATATTACCAATCCACCTGTGGATGTTTCCAGAAGCGTTTATGCTTACATTGGGTATATGTAGTTGAACTGAAGCATAGCAAATTAAAACTGTTGTCCAAATACCCAATAAAACATCTTCGATTGTTGTGAGCTGATATTCCATTAACACATCTGCTTGGCCAACAGTAATCTGTGCATACATACAAACATAGCTTCACAGAGACCCCTGCATAAACACATTATTACACAAAGACATATACACTCATGTGCATACAACATACATGTGCATGAAACAGACGTTTAATTACACAAGCCAGTGAAAGGGTCACCGCATTGTTCCTCAATGTACAACAAACAACAGTCACAACCCCCTCGAATCATATACTACTATCTTTAAAAAAATGGAGTATACACTGTTTATTGTAGTCCTCGATAAAATGTCTGAAAATAATATCCTTTTTACTTTGTTTCTACTTGTTTCAGTCATTGGACCGTGGCCATGCTGGGGCACCACTTTGAAAAAATCTTTTTTAAGTGTGGTACTTTTTCTTTCAGTTTCTTTTTATTTTTTTGCAAACCACTAAGTTACAGGGACATAAGCAAACCAACACTGGTTGTCAAGCTGTGGTTGCTGACGAACACACCTAGAGACATACATATTTGTTTGTGCATGTGTGTATACGATGTGCATCTTTCAGTTTCTGTCCACCAAATCCGCTTACAAGGCTTTGATCAGCCTGGGGCTATAGTTAAAGACACTTGCCAAAGATGCTGTGCTGTAGGACTGAACTCAGAACCATGCGACTGGAAAGCAAACTTTTTACTGTTCAGCATGTAATTTGAGGGAGATTCAGCTTCTATTTCTAGCATGCTGAAAAATTTGTAAAGACTTTTTGATGGCACAATATTCAATATTAAGTTGTTTGGTTGTAAAAGCATATACTTTTTGTTTATAACATCATATAACATTGGTTACATATTCTGAGAGGAACAAATTATTCCAGGAACTAAGTTTTTACCCTACAAGGCATATAACTGCAGTTAAATGCCAACGTGAGCAGAATTAACAGATATATATTTACAGGCGCATGATGACATACTCAAATCTAAAAAACATTTCTTTGGTGACACTGCAATAGTCTTAATAATAATAATAACCAATATAAATTGCCTGACAGTTTCATATTACACCATTTAGCTATAACATACCATAATTCAAATTCTTATCAGTTAGATTATGGATATGCCAAGAATTCTAAATTTTCAGATTTCTTCTTGATTTGCTGTATATTCACTATCCAATAAGAATATCTATTATATTTATCTACCATTGAGAATTGTAAATATGGCCGCCAGAGAATAGAAACACGCACACACAAAAAAAGAAAATGCACTCATAAAAAAATGAAAATTCCATTAGTATAGATCATTTTTTTTTTGGACCATTAATTTTTTTATTTTTTATTTTTTTTGTTATTTGCTAACATTGAACATGACATTTTGAATAATTATCTTCAGGTGACCTAGAATATACTACAGTTGGGTTTGAATTCAGAACTCTGTTTTTAATGTAAAGTTTCAAGTAGGATACAGGCATGGCTGTGTGTTTATGAAGCTCGCTTTACAATCATATGGTTTTGGGTTCAGTCCTACTGTATGGTACTTCAGGCAAGTGTCTTCCACTATAGCTCTGATGAACTGACCAATATCCTGTGAGTCTTGTGTGTGAATTTAGTAGACAGAAACTACGTGAAGCCTGTTATGTCTATATATATGTGTTAGTGTATGCATGTGTAGGTGTGTCTATTCCTCCATTGTTTGAGAACCGGTGTTGGTTTGTTTCCATCTCCATAACTTAGTGGTTCAGCAAAAGATAGAGACAGAATAAGTACTAGACTGAAGAATAAATACTGGTGCCAATTTTCTCAACTAAACCCTTGAAGGTGGTACTCCAGCATGGCCACACTCCAATGATTAATATGGTGATAAAAATATAACAGATAGAGCTAGTAGTTTAGAAGACCTGGGAAAGCAGAGCAATCGAATTCATTGTGTCTGAATTGCAAGGATACACACACCGTAGATACTCACCTCTACATTGAGCTGTGCTGAATAGATAAAACACACACCTTTCCTTTGACAAGATATAACTCTGCTGCATGTAGCTTTGCCAGTTCCACAGTGTTGCTGTTGTTCTGGTTGATGGTGGTGTCTTCGTGGCAAAACATCCTTTACTAAGCAGATCTAGGACCAGTACCATTCTAGTTAGAGTATGTCTTTTACGTCATATTTTCAAGATGATAGGAAGTGATTTGTGAGGATTTGGTTGGTATTTCTAGCAGAATTAGTGAGCCCATATTTTTTGTTGACTTGCTATGAAGCCATTAGGATTTCGCTGAGATTTCATTATAGATAACTAATTAATCACCAAACTGTAAGAACCAAATATTCTTTTTCTAAAAAGGAAAAAAAAAAAAAAAAATCATGAAAATGCCAGCTATATTTCCTGTTTCACATAACAGTAAACAGTTGCCAAGGAACTAAATCTTTATCTATAAACTAACCTTAAGATTATTGTTTTTGTTCTGTTCAACAGCATCTATATTCTTTATATATTCTGTAGATCTTTGATTTATAAAAGATAAGAAAGCTAGACACTTTTTATCAATACTCACTTTGTATAGTGCTTGAAGCTTAAGTTTTCTTAAGAAAATCATTCTGTTTAGAATTAAACTTAATACAAGATCTTCTGTGATGTTGAATTCCTTTATAGAAATGAAGGTGCAAAATAACATGTTATGGCATTTGCGGCTGTTTTGTGGTTATCTGTGGGTGTAGATTTACTGAAATCGATAGCTGGAAATTAATACTTAACCATGGAGTTGACTTGTGTAGGTGTAATCGCTGCCCTCGTGGTTACTTACTAAGCTAAGCTCTTCACTCTCTATGGAGCATAGGTCATCAACAACTTTCCTTTTCTGTTCTCGACTCTGAACTGTCATTTTCTCTCCCAGGTCTTCTTGGTTTTGAGTTATCATCAATAGTTCTGTAACTTTCTGTTTTTATTATCAGATTAATCCTCCCTAAGTACAGCAATATATCTTTCAACACACGATTTCGCATGAAGAATCTTGTGAAACAAATACAAATATGAAATATTGTATGCTTCAGCCAAGTTAGCAATAAACTGAGAAATACTATCACATTGTCTCTTCATAAAGAACTGCACCTTCTTCAATCTATACACAAATTCTATCAATTCAACAGGACAGCTCAACCTCTCAAATTATCAAGTTAAGAATATACAGTGTTATCTGTCAAGTCCAAGTGAGACTGTAGTCATGGCCAATGCCAGTGTCTTGCAACTGGTACCCATGCTGTTACATGTAAGAAGCAACCACTCATGGAGTGGTTGGTGTTAGGAAGGGCATCCAGCTGTAGAAAACATGACAAAAATCAGATTGAAACCTGATGCAGCTTCCCAGCTTACCAGGTCTCAGTCAAACTGCCCAACCCATGCTAGCATGGAAAACAGTTGTTTGATGACGACGATGATGATAACAATGATGATGATGATGATGATTTCACTTGCTATTACACACATCTACTTTAGCCTTTCAGTAATCATGGAGTCTCAGCCATCATTGATTTCTCTCCACTCTTCTTAACTCTTGATAGTCTTTAGATCTTCCTCTCCTAACTCTTGGTGGTTTTAGTTGTCATAAATGCTTCTGTAACTTCGCCTTTACTTGTTAGGGATGTTGGCCCTTTGCAAACCCAGTTTTACCTCTGGGAAAAGGGGTCAGTATTAGTTTGGCCTCTGTCCTTTGACTTATCCATGGGAGGCCCTCCAAGGAGCCTGCACTCTGCTGCCATAGCTCTATTTTATTAAAGCACACAAAGTTACAACATTGCAACAAGGGCTAGACCTCGTGGTAGAGTGCTCTGTTGGTGCTACTCCATATTTAGAATATGATGGTGGCCAATACTATCAGTATTTCTGCTTCTCTCTTTGATAAAGATTTTGGTGTTTCTAAGTTCAAAACCAGCAAATATCAAGGAAGTCTCATTCATTCATACTGATTCAGTCAGTAAAGTAAGAATCAGTAATATTTTCTATGCAAAATATGAGGCAGAAACAATACTTGATACTGCCACAATTACATTGCAAACTGAGTCAATAGGGAAGCCTTTATGTAGTTGACATGATAGAAATAGCAGCCAAATATCTCTCAAAACCAATTGTATTAACTTAAAACAGATGGTAAGGTGGTGAGCTGGCAGTATCATTAGCATGCCAGGCAAAATGCTTAATGACATTTCATCCATCTTTATGTTCTGAATTCAAATTCTGTCAAGGTCAACTTTGCCTTTCGTCATTTCGGGGTCAATGAGATAGGTACTATTAATAGACATATCCCCTTTCCTGAAATTGCAGGCCTTCTGCCAAAATTTGAAACCAATATCTTGAAACAGGCCAGATAGGTTGAATAAACTACTCTTCCATACACAATATCTAGAAATAATATAAAATGAAAAACAAAAGTAAAGAAATAGGGGATGATCATGACTTTAACAATAAGATCTGCTGTTTAGATCTGACTTGGAGGCTAAACAACAACAAAAAAAGCATTTCTATAATTCCTATTATGTATTCTTATTGTTTTAAAGTAATTTAAACTTTATAACAAAGCCTAATGACCTAATATATATCTCTTAATGTAATTAAATATAACAAAATGTACAACATCATCACAACTATGACCATAGCAAGGATGTTGCAGATTTAAACAAATATATTTGTCAATATATATATATATATGAGTATGTGAATGTATGTATAATATACATGTGCCAGTGTGTGCAACATATGTATATGTATGTATGAGCGCATGCAATGTATGTATAGATGTGTATGCATCAGTGTGTGTTATGTATGTGTATGTGTGTATAATGTTTATTTTACTGCAAAATCTGGTTTACTGAGAAACTGTTTGAATAACCAATGAAGTTAATCTATGATCTGTTTCACTTTATTTTCATATATCTATTTAGCATTATTATTATTTTTTTATAATCTTATTCTATATTTCTCTAAAAGTAACACATTTTTATCTAAAATTTGTGCAAACCCAATCAGCAAAATGGCTAGTTTTTATCAATATTTGGCTACATACCAAATGTGATAAGAGATTCCACTAAGAATTGTATTGTTTTGGCAGGTGCTGTATAAAAGACATACATAGGCATTACTGGCCCTTTAATTAGTCTCAGGAGATTATTTGCCATATATTTTCAGAAATGGGTAGCCTAGTTTTCAAAAATAAGTAGCCTAATTTGTTTGTTTCCATGGCTTAAAATAGAAGCTCATAATCGATCCGCTCATCTTTGTCTTACCATTTCCCTTTTGGCTTTTATTAGAAATAATGAGTAAAAAATTATATCATGTTTTTGATTTTGATATAAATTAGTCAGAGGAGAAAGAAGAAATATCGTGACCTTTTTTACAGGGCCTCCAAGATTAGTGAGAGGAAAGAGAGGGCAAGTAACAAGTGGTCATTAGTTGTAGTAAAAAACAGAACACTAAGATATCCAATTAATCTTTGACTGTAAACATGGTCATGATGTTTGCTACACGATGGATACTGCTATAAGCTCTTATCCTTCAGGTGGTAGTATTAACCTCTTTAAATTCTATCTTTCATCTTTTATATCGTTTGCTAGTTTCAGTCATTAGCTTGTGGCCATGCTGGGGTACTATCTTCAAGAAGTTGTAGTCAAATTGATTGACCCCAGTACTTATTTTTTCGTCAAGCCTGGAATTTATTTTGTTGGGGTCTCCCTTGCTGGACTGCTAAGTTACAGGCATGTAATCACACTTACACCGGTTGTCAAGCAGTGGTGGTGGTGGAACAAACACAGTCAGACAAACAGACAGACACACACTCACACACACACATATACATGTATATATATATATATGTATATATGTATATATATGTATGTGCATATATATGTATATATATGTATGTGTATATATATATATATATATATGTATATATATGTATATGTGTATATATATGTATATATATATATATATATATATGTATGTATGTGTGTGTGTGTGTGTGTGTGTGTGTGTGTGTGTGTGTGTGTGTGTATGTATATATACAAAGGGCTTCTTTCAGTTTCCATCAGCCAAATCTATTCTCAAAGCTTTGGTTGGCTCGAAATTATAATAGAAGACACTTCCCCAAGGTGCCACACAGTGAGATTGAATCCAGATTCATGTGGCTGGGAAGCAAGCTTCTTACCACACAGCCATATCTGCAAAACTAAATTTCATGTTTATTCCAGAATACAAAACTGCTAATTTCTGCAAATCATGATGCCTCAAGAAACTTGACATATCTCAACAAAAAAGTAGTTTCATAATGTCACACATTAATAAAAGACAGGTATATGAAATTGTTTTCCACATTTAAGGGTAATTAAATTTAGAGCAGATATTTCTGATTTCTGCATAAAAAGTGTTACAGAAAAGGACAAATTAAATCTACCTCAGCTAATTTATATTTAAAGGATCCCATTTTATTATAATAGAAGCTTTTATGTGAATTGATTCTTGCTTCATATTGATTCATTATTTTGCTGTAGATGGTTGAGATAAAAAGGATGGAGCAGTATTTAATTTTGTCCATCTAAGTTGTGAGATCAAATCTTAACTTTTGCTTGTTGAATTTTCCTCCTTGTCATTCACAAATTTTATACTTACCTGTTTGCCCATAAATAAAACAAGATTTAACCAGCTATCCATATAACACACACACACATACATACTTGTAGTGAAGTGACTAGATCAAATAGTAGACCTGTCTGCTAAGGAATTGTAAATTTAAACAAGTTGCAGGCATTTTATTGTACTTCTCTGCATGCTGTCTCTGTTTACATAATAGTGAGAAATAGGCACCAATATTTTTCTGGAAGTAGACATTAGTTTTGAGACAGCTATGGTAAATCAATCTCCTATGCTGGACAATTTACAATCCAATAAGTTTAGGTGTTGGTCTGCAGCAGTGAAAGCAATCCATACTTACTCAATAACGCATATAACATTCTTTTCTCTAACGTTTTTATTTTCCCCATTTCTCTATCTTCACAAAGAGCTTCTTGCTTGAAATATTGATAACTCTTCCTGTTTCTCACAGAGTAATTCACTGACTTTGTTTATGTTTCTTTTTTTTTTTTTTAGATTCTTTTATCACAAATTTGCCTAATATATCAATATATCTTCTGGAAGATTATTATAAAGATGCTTTATACATATCACAGCTAGGTGTTGCTTTTGACTTGCTGGCTTCAAAACTTGCCTATACATATAGCAATACCTGAAACAGCACATGACAGACAAAAGCACCTGAATCTGTATCTGTCTATATGTTACTAACATTTCTGGTGCTTTCTTTTTGTTTTTGTTGTAATACGACTGTTGGCAAAAATAAGCATTATATTGATGTTGTTGTCATTGATCTTCAGTCTTGATTCAATCCTGATTAATTAGACTTACTGTCAAGATATTACAAGTGTAAACATCATGTATTTTATACTAAGGACCACATCATCTGAAATTTCTAAATTTTTATAGGAGAGTAATCCATTATATGAGGGGAATTTGACTGCCATTTCTGGTAACTTTATCACTACAAATTGGTTCAGTTCATAGCTTGTTTTTTAATAATATTTTTAACTAATAAAAACTGATCTGCCATTGCTCTGTTATTTTTCTTCTAGTTGATCTAACATAGTGCTAACATCTTATATCAAGGATGCTTACTGATAACCTAAAAAACCTGTAGAAAGCCTGACTATAAATATTAAAAAAAAAAAGTCAGATGTAATTACTTTTCAATAGCCCCCCCCCCCCCCCCTCCATCTCTAACAGTTGCCAAAGAACACGAAGTATAGATTAAAAGATGCTAAATTTAGCTATAATTACTCATTCTTCTTTTTCTTGAATGAGAACGGAGAGAGTTTCTTTTGTCGCAGGCTTATAATATAATATGATCAGTCGTATTATGTAAATAACAAACAAAGAAAATAACTAAATAAAAAGAGAGAAAAATGATATTTATATGTTATTTGTTGCTAGCTGTTTAGCATAGACCTTCATTCGCTGGATTTCCTGTTCAAAAGCTATAACAATAGAACATTGCATAAAATATTTTATGCACTCATAAATGCATTTATGCTTTTTACCCATTTGTTTTTAGAAACCAATGAAAAAATGGGAATGCAAATGGCATTGTCTTCTAGGCAAATACAGTCACATAAAGAATGCATGAATTTTTCAGCTTGTCGCAAAAATTATTATGATTATTATCATCATCATCATCATCATCATCATTATTATCATTATTATTTGTTGTTGTTGTTATTATAATGAAGGCAAGAAAATGCTTCGCGGTGGTATTTAGTTACAAATGTTTGCATTCTGAGTTCAAATCCCATTGGGTTTGTCTTTGTTTCTCATTCCTCAGGAGGTTGATGAAACAATTTAGCAGTCAAATAGTTATGTTGAATCAATTGTTTTTGCTCCTCCCTTTAAATTTGTAATTTTGTGCCAAATTAATGTTGGCACAAACCTGGAAATTTAAGAGGAGGAGTAGAATCCATTATTCATCATTATTATTATTATTATTATTATTATTATTATTATTATTATTATTACTATTATTATTACAGTTGTTAATGTCATTGCCGTTATTTACACTGGTGAACAGGCAAAATCATTAGAACATTAGATGAAATATTTTTGCAGTATTCTTTCTGGCTCTTAACATTCTGAGTTCAAATCTTGCCAAGGTCAACTTTGCTTTCCTTCCCTACAGAGTTGATAAAATAAAATACTAACCAAGCAATGGAATCGATGGTATCGACAAAACCCCATCCCTCAAAATTCCTAGTTTTTTCCCTAAATTATCAGCAGTTATTGTTGTCGTTGTTGTTAGTAGTAGTAGTAGTAGTAGAAGTAGTAGTAGTAAAATCAGGGTGGTGGAGGATTAACAGAATTAGTTGAACATGGGAAAATAATGTCATATGGTCTTTAGTTTGCCCCTTTATATTTTAAGTTTAAAAAAAAAAACTGCTGAACTTTGCCCTTTCATTTTTTGGGGATTGATAAAATAAGTACCAGTCAAGTACTGGGGTTGAAATAATCAAATAGCTCCCCACAACCCCACCAAATTTCAGGCCTTCTACTTACAGTAGAAAGGATTATTATTACTATTTATTATTATTATTATTATTCAACATTTTGTAGTTTCAGGCAAATTTTTACTGCATCACCTGCTAGACCTCGTTGTTGCTAGCATGTGTGCAGTATTGAGTTTTTTTTTTTTTTTTTGGAAGCAACCAAACTCTTTCTGGTATTGTATTGCATCAGTTTGTTGTTTTTCTGGGGAATGGTGCGGTCTTTTGTTGTATTAATGATTGTATTGTGTGTTGTGTGTAATGCGTTGAGTATGAGGCCTGCTGGTAGTTGTTTATTTTATTGGACATTTGCTATATAGAGTATGTCTTGCATTTGTAGATTGTTTTTTTTTGTGGGGGGGGAGGTTGTATTATTGAATTGATAGTGACTTGTGTAGGATGTGGTTGGCGTTAGGAAGGGCATCCAGCTGTAGGAACTCTGCCAGATCAGATTGGAGCCTGGTGCAGCCATCTGGCTTGCCAGTCCTCAGTCAAATCGTCCAACCCATGCTAGCATGGAAAGCGGACGTTAAACAATGATGATGATGATGATGTTACATGTATATATATTTATATATATATATTACATTTATGTAATATGTATATAATATTATATATACATATATATATTAGATATGAAGTGTGTGTGTAAGTGTGTGTGTGTGTGTGTGTGTGTGTGTGTTTGTCTATGTGTACA
The DNA here is from genome assembly GCF_046866305.1 of Octopus bimaculoides. Lineage (NCBI taxonomy): Eukaryota > Metazoa > Mollusca > Cephalopoda > Octopoda > Octopodidae > Octopus > Octopus bimaculoides. The sequence goes on from NC_142937.1 coordinate 12,764,972, forward strand.
TTCTTTTGCTAATGCATGTTAGCAGAAGATAATAAAAGCCGCAAACAGGTAAAGAAGAAGAGAAATTAACAGCGGCACTCCCTTATTATAATCGTTGTCAGAAATGTTGTGAATCAGGGATTGTCCTACTAGGAACCTGTATCCAAATCATTATATATATATACACACATGTATATACACATATATATATATATATATATTTAGATAGATAGATAGATAGATAGATAGATAGATAGATAGATAGATAGACAGTCAGATAGATAGATAGATAATACATATGTGTCTGTGTATATATATATATATATATATATATATATATATATATATATATATATATATATATATATATATATATATATATACATATACACACACACAAGAGAGAGAGAAAGATAGATATAGATACATACAGATATACATACATATATACATAGATAGATAGACACACACACTCACACACATTATAAAATAGATTACACTTTTTCTTGCTTAGAAATATTAACTTTATGTTAATATTCTGCCAACAGTAATCTTCCTCATATTCTCACAGATATTATTATTAATTTTGTTAATAACAGCTTACATATCCTAAAAGAAAATTTATTGCTTCATTCTTTACCATTATTTAATGTGAAAACAAAATTGTGCTGTTGACACAAATTGCTATCTTGTTTAAATTTGAATTGTAACTAATATTCCCTAATTATCACACTAGGTAGTCGCCACAGCTGATGTTTTTTTTTTTTTTTCATTTTTCATTTTTTAATTATATAAAGTATGCTTCATAAAAGAATAATTCCAATTATGAATATATATTCGTTTTCTTCTAGCTATTTTAGTGATATCTTTTGATGAAATCATTGCATCAGCAAATTATGTTAAGTGAGTTTTTTTGAAAATAAAGAATATTTGATATCAAGCAGTTCTAAAAACATCTAATATTCATATTTTATGAACGCAAACTCATCAAGAGTAAATAAGTATAGACATAATGCATATTTCTGTTTTGGCAAACAACAAATATGAAAT
>NC_142937.1:12771000-12786000 GCF_046866305.1 Octopus bimaculoides
CCTGTCACCCATGACCGGAACTGCCATAAAGACATAGTACATCATGTACACTCAGTCATCATGCTGAAGTCAGTATGGGTTGGTGTCATGCACCCTGATTTCACTAATTGTTTTAACTGCCTATGGAGTTACAAGCTAAAACAGACACTCCTATCAGCCACCTCAGGATGGCACACAGTCAGAATCATTAATTGGTTGGATAAAATGCTTAGCAGTATTATCTTCTGGCTCTTTACATTCTGATTTCAAATCCCACCAAGGTTAACTGAGCTCTTCATCCCTTCAGGCTTGGTAGAATATAGCACCAGTTGAGTACTAGGTTTGACATTTCGAGCTACGCTCTTCAACTGAAAGGAACACAGAAAGAAATAAGGAGAAAAACAAGAAGAAAAAAAATATAAATGTAGTGGTCTGCGATCTATCATATATATATTTATATATATATATATATGTATGTATAAGTGTGTGTGTGTGCGTGTGTGTGTGTGCGTCCCTCCATCACTGCTGGACAACCAGTGTTGGTGTGTTTACATCCCCGTAACTTAGCAATTCAACAAAAGAGACCAATAGGATACACTTAAAAGAAAAACAAGTCCTGAGATCAATCTGTTTGACTAAAATACTTCAAGGCAGTGCTCCAGCATGGTCTCAGTCAAATGACTGAAACAAGTAATAGAATATATATATATATATATATATATATATAATAATAATCAACCCTCTCAGTCATGTCATATAAGGGGCGACAGCTGGAAGGAGGACTGAACCTTGTTGGTACGCATTACTGCTGAATAGACTGGTGCAATATGGAATGTCTTGCATACAGACACAATGTGCTGTCCAGTTCATGAATTGAACCTGCAACCCTATGATAACAAACCAAGCTATCTAACCACTAGGCCATGTATCTTCACTACTGTAAAGCCAAAAAAAAAAAAAAAAAGACCCAGATTTGGAGGTTTCTCAAAAATGTTAATTCTTGCTATTTGCATTTTGACTCTTTAACATATCTGTCATAATAATAAATGGTCCTCTCTTATCCATTCTCCCCTCTTTTTTGACCTTTTCTACATTTCTATTTCACTAGTTCTCTCATTCTATCCCTTTCTCTCTCTCTCTCTCTCTTTAAAACAAAATTTTTTTTTACCTTTTTTGTGTGTGTAAATCTTCTTTTCTTCTGCTCTTCTCTCTCTCTCTCTCTCTCTCTCTCTCTCTCTCCCTCTCTCTCTCTCTCTCTCTCTCTCTCTCTCTCTCCCTCTCTCGAAATTAATCATTCTGAAGTTTGTATGTCACAGTTGCAATACTCTTTTTATGCATTAGAACGTGCAAACTTATAATGTGCATCTTACACAGTGCACATCCATCTTATTAAGGATTCTCTCTGATGTTGCCATATCAATGTTGTTGACTGAATGTTATTTATCATATTCTTTGCCCTGATCTAATTAGTTATTCCGTAGACACACAGACACACACTATACAAATATAAGCCCTAAGTCACAGAAGGATCCTTTACATGGTTACTCATTCAACTAGAAATAGCAGCAAAGTTGCCATCAAATCAGATCTTCCTTTCTTGGAAAGAGAAATGCAAAATTAAAATTGATAATGCTGTCTGAAATACATTGTCTGAATAAAAGGTGACTGTCATGGTTGGAATACCTTTCATCCCAGTCTGTTTGACCAGGACTGATTTAGTTCTAATCTGCAATACTACAATACCCAAACAAATGTTCATCCACACACATATCTACACAATGACTTTTATGGTAACCTCTTTCAATTACTGCCCCTTCCCAGTAAAGATTACATCTTCCTACCTCTGTAGCTTCACACCCTTTATTTACTTAGTTCTTTAATTTTCCACTTACAATAGCTGACTTAATGCACCACCTTGCTGGACACCATCATTGAGTGACTTTAACAGTTGCAAGCATTCAAGCCAGGTCTCTAGTCTTAGAGTAACTTCCTTCCTTCTTTCCTTCTCCCTTCTTTCTTTTTTCTTTCCTTCCTTTCTTCCTCCCTCCCTTCTCATAGGGATAATCTTCCTCTGATATATTAACTGTCTTGAGCTTATATACCCAATTTTGGTTTCCATGGATTTTAAGCTATTACGGTACAAGACTGCATCCTCAACCTGAGAATGAAATACCAGTTAAGCCCTCCCCACTCAAACCACAGCTATCAGTTATGTCACAAATCCTGGGATTCATAAGGCCTGAGGTTAACCTGGTTTTCATGATGTATAAGTGACTAATATTACAACACTCTCAACTTCCTACCTATTGTTGGAACTTATTTTAAAGTTGAGTGAAATAACATGTTTTGTTCGAGACCGTGATCATCTGCCCTGTTCAGTGGAGTGGATAGAAGCAACAGGAAATGAAGTGCTTTGTTCAAGGACCCAACATACCACCCAGTCCAAGAATTGATCTTGCAACCTAATGGTTGTGACCTCAACACCTGAACTTCTACACCACATACTCTCACTCTTCTCAACCATGAGAAAAAATATGGCTTCAACCTGCTTTAGTAATTGGCTGTCCAGTAAAAAACAAATTCATTTATGTTACTCTTCAATTGTTTCTCTTACTATGATGAGAAATTATTATCTATACTCAGAATATTTTCAATTAATTAAATTGATATCTCTCGCCAGTCCAATATGATATAAGAAAAGGAATGGAAGATTATATTTTTCATTACACTTTGCTGTTGACATAATCTTTTATTCTTTGTTGATCTTTAAAATAAGTACCAGTCATATAGCAAAGTGTGTTTACCCAGCTGTCTCTCCTAAATTTAGTGACCTTATACTTGTATTTTTCCAGGGCTAATAAAGTAAATATCTGTCACATACAACAGTCTCCCCTAAATTTTGTAACCTAAAGCTTATATCCTTCCAGAATTAATAAAATAAATATCAGTCACATAACAAGATGTGTTTAATCAACTGTCTCCCATAAGTTTTGTGACCTGATGTTTGTATCCTTCCAGGGTTAATAAAGAATAAATATAACCAACAAAACTCGTTCCCTCCTCAAAATTTGTAGCCATTAAACCAATGTTCATTATCACTACCGTTTTAAATTTGCTTTCCATGGGTTGAACTGGTTGTCATGGTTTGAGCTAATTATTATTTGAAGTTACTCCTCCTGGATGGATCAGAGGAACAGGTCATTTTATTTTTTGATGTGGTTTCTACAGCTGGATCACTTTTCATAACACCATGTATGAAAGGAATTCAATTGTGACACCCATACTGTTATTCCACAGTAGGGGAAAAGCTTTCCTTGGGCATGCATTGCATTATCTATCACTTTCTGTAATGGGTGCATTTCATTGTAGCAGCAGCAGCACAAGTGAGGTTTTATATCTTGAAATCATTATTATTTTGAAATAATTCAACTTGTCTTAATACATTGTGTAACATCTCTAACTCGCATCTCATTTTTTTTATATATGACATTATTATACACCAGCATATATATTTTTGTATCTCATTTCTAGTAAGTCTATTGTATGTATGAAAGAACTTTAAAAGCAGCCCCCAACCTAATTACTATCATGATTATTCTGTTGTTGTTGCTACATCTTTTATGGTTGAGTTGTGCCTCAGCTCCAGCCAAAACGCTGGAGGCATCACACCCTCCTCAGCATGTGAGTCATTCCAATCACCACAGCCATTTGTAAACTTCCTAATTTATCTGCTATGCCTAAAATTTCAGATTTTTTAAAATTGTTCAGTGTACTGATAACAAAAGGGAGAATTTTGACTATTGCTTGATGTATTTCTCATACTTGGCTCATCAGATTCTGATATTTTTGTCTACCTCTTGGAGATTTTGAATTTTGGTCAGCAGGAACAGCAATGTATGTCACGACCTAGTTATGTGTTTCTTTTTGCACAATTGTGATATCAAGGTGATTATGCTCTACACACCTCTCTATAAAGATGGTCATTCCTTACATGAGCTTCATTACTTTTTATAGTTACCTTATAAATACATTTGTGTGTGTGTGTGTATGTCATTGCTCAGTTTTATTTCAAGTTTTCTTGCCAATAGAGGAAGAGTCGGTTTCTAATCTCGAGCCAAGGCTCCTTCATTGGAATTTCAACATCAGCAACAGGGTACTTTAGTTTGTATGTATGTATGTATGTATGTATATATGCAGATTTGTATGTTTGGCTTTAGGTATGTATTCTCATGCCTATAGTTGCATATGTATGTATGAATGTATATACATGTATGTGAATATATATATATGTGTGTGTATGTGTATGTTGTGTACTGATATATATATATATGTATGTATGTATTTTTACTTGAATGTTAATTTCATGAAGAAGTAGATATTTTGTGTTATTCAGCTTAATACCTCACTCATCTGCTTTTATCTTCTAGCAAAATCTGATTCATCTTTCATCATTCAAGTGTTGATAAAATAAACTATAGTCAGATACTTAGAGATAATAAATTAAGTACTAATTGCACAAATTAGTCTTGTATCTTCTCAAAAGAAATGATTCGTGTTTACAAGTTCTTTACAATTTGTTTTCCTGACTGAATGACAGAGGAAGAAAGACAGTATTTAAAGAGTCTTAAACAGTCTCAAAGACATGGGAAAGCTAGAGGGATTGAGTTGTCTCACAGATGGTAGATTCAGTGGCCAGATGGTAATATTAATCCAGGTTGCTTCAAAAAAATCAGTTACATACAATTCACCTGACTGTCTTCCCTACAGTTTCTTTTAACCTAATTACTCTCACAAGGCTTTGGTTGATGTAAGTTGATAACAATAGATACTTTTACACCACTCCACACAGTTTGTACGATTGATTCCAAACCAATGTTCTTAGCTTCATGGCCTTCTCTGAATACATAATGTCTATATGCACAGATTTTCTGCAGACTTGGATAGTTGTATGAGTCGATAGCTGAAGTATTTTATACATAATCATTAACATCGCAGCCTTAATAGAGTTAACCTTTGACAGGCCATGCCTGTCCCATCTGTTTTTTTCTGTTTTGTAATTGTATAACTAGAACTACATTGCCCATTGTGTCTTTTACCTTGCATCTGAGCTCCCAAGCAAAAGAAGTAAATAGTTACCGAAACAGCTCAAGAGTAATGATTGCAGGCAAATTAACGGACAGAATGAGCTGCATCTTTCTTTCCTAGTTGTGTTGTTCATTGCTGCTTTACTGGGAATTCAGCAGAGATGACATTTAAGCTGCTGCCCAGTGTCGCCTTTCTGGCACTTGTGCCCGTGACATGTGTAAGGATTTCGAGCGAGATCGTTGCCAGTGCCCCTGGACTGGCTCTTGTGCGGGTGGCACATAAAATACACCATTTGAGTGTGGCCATTGCCAGTACCGCCTGACTAGCCTTCGTGCGGGTGACACGTAAAAGCATCCACAACACTCTCTGAGTGGTTGGTGTTAGGAAGGGCATCCAGCTGTAGAAACTCTGCCAAATCAGATTGGAGGCTGGTGTTGCCATCCGGTTTCACCAGTCCTCAGTCAAATCATCCAACTCATGCTAGCATGGAAAGCGGACGTTAAACGATGACGATGATGATGATGATGATGATGATGATGATGATGATGATGATGATGATGATGATGATGGTGTAACATGGTTAAGGAAAAAATTGCTGCTAATTCTCGCAGGTCTGTTGACTTTGTAGAGGATTTTTCATTTGTTCAAGGCTAATAGCAGTTTGCACTGGCAAGAGTAATTGCAGGAGTGAGTGCAATATATTAAAGTATTACTACAATCTAGTTGAACTCGCTAGTATTTTAGGTTGTGATCTCAACATTGTCAATGAAAAGTTCTCTGTCTGAAATAAATTTTAATGGTTTGCCACCTTTTCTCACACTGAGCAATCAATTTATCTGTGTTAGATTAATTTACTATGCTGCATAATAATAATTTTTGTGTCAGAACATCAATACACATTCCATGTTTAGAGCTTTCATTCATAAAGCATACGCCTCTGCAAATTTCTTCTTATTTTAACATTTTAAACAAAAGCCATTTTAACATAAATACACAATTTGTTGGTTTCAATTGTTTTGCAATTTGTCATATTTATATAACTTTGAGTATAAAATATAGCAACAACAAACATTAAAATGAAACATTTTCTTTTGTTTCAATTAAGTGTATACCTAAGGGTAGAAATGGTATTTATGTTTATATTGTATTTTTGTACATTAATTTATGTAGAGTTCCAAACAAACAAGGGGAAAAAAAATGATGAAAAAATTTCATGCTATGTTTTTAGTTGATACTTTAAACAAGAGTGCTCAAGGTGAGCTGCATTATATCAGTGTTATTAAATAAGCTTTAATAATTTATGTGTCCATTTTAGTGTTTCTTGCTTTATTTTTTCTTTTTTGATTTGATCTTAATGTTTAAAATGTGTTCACACTCAAAATATAAAAAAGAATAGATAATAGAATGTTAAATAAAATCATAAAATTACAAGTTGCTTCCTTTGTGTTATCCAAGACAATCAAGACAATATTCTTTTATTCTTTTATTCTTTTACTTGTTTCAGTCATTTGACTGTGACCATGCTGGAGCACCACCTTAAGGGGTTTTTAGTTGAACAAATCGACCCCAGGACTTATTCTTTGTAAGCCTAGTACTCATTCTATCAGTCTCTTTTGCTAAACCACTAAGTTACTGAGACATAAACACACCAACACCAGTTGTCAAATGATTTTGGGTGGGTGAGGAGACAAACACACAAATATATACATACTTTGTATATATTTTGTATATAAATAAATAAATAAATAAATAAATAAATAGAATCTTTTTAATCAATCGGACGCATTTGTATAATTTTACCTAAATCCTCTAATAGGTAAGAAGACAGACAAAGTCCATGCTGTATTCACTTCAGCTTAGAAGCTACTAAGACTTCAAGAAAAAACTTGTTAGAGATCTAGCTGGTCACTGATATTTGGGTCAGTTTTAATTTATAGTCTTGTTTATCAAATCTTTGTATATCAAAATCTGAGACCAAAGAGCAATGTCTGTTAGGAAAGGGCCTGAGGTAGTTGACAGAATCATAGTCATAAAGCTTATCAAAATTAGTTTGAAGTAGTAATAACGTAACTGTCTATAATGAGGTATGGTAAAGGAAGAACTTAAATCAGGATATTAGTTATCAGGTAAAGGGGCAAAACTCTAATAAAACCAATGATGATAATAAAGGGGAAATTTTATCATGGGGTACTATAGTTGAGTGATTGAAACAATATTGTTATATTGTATAAAGATAAAATTTAGGGTTATCAAGAAAAATATTAAGAATATCATAAACAAAAGGATAAATCTTTGAATACATTTGGGTATATACCCAAATTTACACTTGTTTAAAGTATATATATATATATATATATATATATATATATATATATATATATATATATATTTCTATCTATTTATCTACTTGTGTGTAGGTGTGTGCCTTTGTGTCTGTGTTTGTCTCCAACCACTACTTGACAACCAGTGTTGGTGTGTTTACATCCCCATAAGCTATCAGTTTGGCAAAACAGGCTGATAGAATAAATTCCAGCTTAGAAAAGAAAGTGCTGGTGTTTGTTCATTCATCTAAATTTTTTTCAAGGCAGTGCCCCAGCATGGCCTCAGTTTAGTGACTGAGTCAAATAAAAAAGTATATGAATTCCAGAAGGTGACAAGTTCAAAGGAGATATGTTTGGCCACTTTGAAGAAAGGTCTCAAAGATAAGTCTAAGAGTAAATAAACATTTCATCAGTAACCATTAGTCCAACAAAATATATTTTGCTTCATCTATGGCTCATTGGCAACTACAGAACAATAGATAGAGAAGCTAATTTATTAGTTAGATTTAGCAAAAAGGAACACACACACATACACATGTGTGTGATTTCATACTCACACACACACACACTTGAATGCACACACACATGCACTTGGACACAAAGACACATGTACATACACATGCATATATATAATTTCCTTTTTCTGTTCTTGCCGTATCTAACTTATAGGTTAGCTTCTGTATATATTTTTCTGTAGTTCCCAAAAGGCAAAAATGTTTTTAAAAATTATATATTGTTGAAGTAACAATTATAGATTAAATGTGTGTGTGTGTGTGTGTGTGTGTGTGTGTGTGTGTGTGTGTGTAATATCAGGGATGAGGTGCCTATGATGTAAACAAACACAAGGTATATATAGTCACTGAAGATACTACATATATAACCAAGGAAAAGGTGTTTGTATATATATATATGTGTGTGTGTGTGTTGAAGAGAATTTACCCTCAGTATATTGGTATTACACATCTTAGTAAAATATTTGCCAAAGTCAATTTTGGTGGCATTGGAATTTTAGAAGTGGCACCAAACTATAAGCAAGTCATCTAGACTGGTCACCTCCACTATTCGCTTTTCATGTAATATTAAATATATAATTAAGTGCGCTGCTCTCAAAAATTACAATTTTCTCAATAGTTTTTAGCCTCAAGCTATTTTACAGACGCTTATTTTCATGTTTCATATACTTGTTTAATTCAGTGTAATATTGATTTACTTCAATACAAACCAGTGTTTTTCATTTTGGATAGTATAACATATAACATAATATGATTGATATAACATCAACAAAGCTAATGATAGAAATTTGTTGCAATTACGTGTTTAATATTTTCATATATCATATATCTACCTTTAGGCTTATTTAAGTAACAATAAACTTAGGAAACTTTATAACAATAACTTTTTATATGTTTACAGGCAGAAGTCAACTACATATAATTTACTTTTCCAAAGGAAATTCCAATATATTTTTGCAATATTCTATGTGTATTTCTTCAGCAGTCTTATAACCATCGTGGCATTTGGTCTATTTTGGGAGGATCAGTCTTATGTGTATTTAGTCTTGTCTTTTATAAAACTAACATAGAATGCTTTTCCAAAAACAGAATCTAATAAGGAAAAAAATTAATAAAAAAAATATATCACATTCTTGAAGGGAGAATTTTGTTTCTAGTTAGAATTTACTGGAAAATAAACCAACCTTCCAGAAGATTCCAGTGCATTATCAATGTCAAAATAATGTAAGTCAATAAGATTTTCCTAAATCTTTATGATTTTTACACTTCAGTTCAAATTCTGTTCCAAATGCTAAAAAAGCCATTCCATTTCTGTTCATGGCATGCTATGAAATTATCTAAGTGTAAGGAATGAATTCCTGTTGCCTTCTCCAATTAGATTTGCATTCTAGGATTTCTAGGGAAGAGATGTAAATGGACATTAGAAATATAATGGAAATCAAAATTGTTTCTTCAAACAGAACTCAAAACCGGGTAAACTCAGTTTTTCCAGGCACAGAATAAGATTTCAGCTTAAAATGAATCCTAACATATATGGTTTGAATGTGTATGAATCTATTTGCCTGAAAATTCTATATTAGATTTTCATATTCACATCTTGGTTTTTGTTGAGTTCCAGTCCCATCTATAAACTCAAACTTGTTCAACCATTCAGAATTCAATATTACCAAACAAAAAATAGATATTGTAAATAAACAACTGCATCCATTCTGTTCATTGTTCACTACAATAATATAGAATTAATCCCTATGGCAATATACTAAATAGTGTTGAAAGGGTTCCATTGAAGCAGTTTTTTTTCATGTAGGTCCACATTCTGAATGAAATGCAAATTGCTCGACCAAACTCCATTCACAGCTGCAAACCCAAGTATCACCAGTCATGATGCAGAGGAATAGAAGATAAACCAATACAGGAGCCTGGCTGGCCACTATCAATTTTTACGGGTCACTGTTGAGACCTCAGGTATTCTCAAACCCTGCAATGCTGATTTCTTATATTACTTGCTTCAGTCATTTGACCGCGGCCATGCTGGGTCACCACCTTGTAGGGTTTTATTCAAAGAAATCAACTCCACGACTTATTTCTTAAGCTGAGTACTCTTATCCTATTGGTCTCTTTTGCCGTACTGCTAAGTTATAGGGATGTAAACACACCAACACCGGTTGTCACATGGTGATGGGTTGAGGACAAATACAGACACGAAGACATACACATAGATATATGCATATATATATATATATATATATATATATATATATATATATATATATATATATATATATATAGATAGATAGATAGATAGTTAGATAGATAGATAGATAGATAGATGTACGATAAGCTTCTTTCAGTTTCCATCGCCCAAATCCACTCACAAGGCTTTGGTCCTCCACAAAGTCAGAACAACTGCAGCCTGTCTGAGAAATCAACCTAGTGATGTTGCAGTGAGTGACACTGGCTGTTCTTCATGGCAATGCCTTTGCAATCATGTCTGCGAGATGCAGCTGAACACACCTTTTGTTCTGGGGTGTAGAACCCCTTACCGCCTTCCATCATCTACTGCTTAATTCCCTCCTTTTCTTTCTTTTTCTTTGTTTCCTTGGTGAGGGAGTTATGGGGTTTTCCCTCAATCGTTTGATCTTTTATACTTATAATGTTTTTTTTCTTTTGTTTTTCCTGTAAAATTGTGTTATATAAATTAAAAGTTTTGTGCGGTTGAAATAATATCAAATAAAGTTGTTGCTCTCTACATTCTATTAAAAGAAAAGAATTAATCCAATGATGTTTACTTCTGGGAGGTTGCTATGTCACTGTGAACTTTCATCCACTTGTCAGAAGTGTTGTCTTACCTTTCAAGTTTCAAGCTGAATATTATCCTCCAGTCCTTGCCCTCCCCACTGAACTCAGTGTCTTTGAAACTCGTTATGTATGAGCTCTCTTCAACAAGTAAAACTATGGAAATTTATATTAAATATCAATCAACAGCTGTAGCTCCATACAGTCATACTGATATCCATGTTCAAGAGGGTTTATTTGCAAAAAGGTCACTGATGCTTCACCTCCTCTTCAGATTAACAAATGAAGTGAATGAGTGAGAGTTAGAGAAAGTGTGTGAGAGATACAGAGAGGGGGAGAATCGATATGTGCGTATATGACAGTGTGAGCTTGACACACATGCACACAAGACTACTTATTCATACTTCTTAATGAAAGAGGATGCAAGCACTTCAGTTTCTCCCAGTTAATGTTTAAGATGAATTCAGTTTCAAAGAATTTATGGTAAGATATATAATAAACACTCATTTTTTTTTCCTGCTTCTATGAAAAAAAAAAAAAATTCAATTGCCTTTCTTTTCAATTATATTGTTGAAAATTTTACTTGGGCATTTCTTGGAAGTTTATACTGGTTTATTTTTCAGTAAAATAATTAGTAAATGAAGAGGAGGTAAAAAAAGTAAATTTGAAACATTATTTTCAAAGCTTGCGCTGTTAAGTTAGCAGATCTTTTGAAGCCGGAGCATATCAATTAATTTTAAAGTATTTTCCCATAAAAAAAAAGACTTTGGCATGATTTATAGAACTGCCAAGTTGTCAAGTCATTTATTGTTTTGCAGCAAGATTTATTGTTACATGAAATTTCATGTTGGTAATAAACATACGAAGAATGAATTGTGTCATGGTTAACCAGTGATGAGAAGAAACAAAAATAGAAAAATAGCAATAATAATAATAATAAAAACAATGGTATTCATTCTCTTTCTTCTAAATGGGCACATATTTTTCTGCAACATTGTATGATATGGTGAACTGCTACATCAAGTGAGTGTTGTGATCTAGATGAAACTGTTGTTATTATTTGTTCCACTTTGTGAATGCAGTGATTATATCTGTTTATGTTTTGAGTTCAGATCTTATCATGATTGAATTTACCTTTCCTTCTTCTGAGCTCGTTAAAATAACTATCATATTATTTAAGTACTTGGTCACTTTAGTGGATTGTACTCTTTCCCACAACTTTTAGTCTTGTACCAAGTTAGACTTTATCATTGTTATTGATATTATTGACACTAATAATTTATGTTATGTATACATAGGTATAATATACACACATAGATCGTCAGTAAATCATAAGTCCAAAAGAGAAGCACAATCTAAGATATAGAGAGTCCATAACTATCATTATTTACACACACACACACACATATTATTGTATTCTTTTCTTTTTCTTTTATTTGTTTCAACAATTTGACTGTAGCCATGCTGGAGTACTACCTTTAATCGAATAAATCAACCCCAGGACTTATTCTTTGTAAGCCTAGTACTTATTCTGTCGGTCTATTTTGCTGAACTGCTAAGTTACGGAGATGTAAACACACCAGCATTGGTTGTCCAGTGATGGTGGTGGGGAGACAAACACAGACTCTCACACACACACACACACACACACACACACATATACAACGGGCTTCTTTCAATTTCCGTCTACCAAGTTCACTCACAAGGCTTTGGTCGGCCCAAGGCTATAATAAAAGACACTTACCCAAGGTGTCATGCAGAGAGACTGAACCCAGAACCATGTGGTTGGTAAGCAAGCTACTTAACCACTCCTGTATATTACATATTAATATTATTAATATTATATATTATTGTTATATGTTATAGGCATAGGCAAGGTTGTGCGGTTGAGGAGTTTGCTTCACAACCACATGGTTTCAGGTTCAGTCCCACTGTGTGACATAACAGGCAACTGCCTTCTATTATAGTCCCAGGTTGACCGTCAAAGTCTTGTGAGTAGATTTGATTGACAGAAACTGAAAAAAGCCTGAGTGTGAGAGAGAGTGTGTGTGTTTTTGTGTCTCCTTGTCTTAACATCATCTTTGTTGTGAATGAATGTCATTTATTTTCAATATTCTGTGCAATCATATATTCTGAGTATAAGGAAATATTACCTTGCTTGGAAATAGGTACAGGTAAGTGACATGCAAAGCATCTAGCTGTAGAAAATCTGGCTTCCATGCGAACTTAGAAAAGTGGTTGTTAAAATTATTATTATTATTATTATTATTATTATTATTGGAGTCTGGTGTAGCCATCTGGTTTCACCAGTCCTCAGTCAAATTGTCCAACCCATGCTAGCATGGAAAGTGGACATTAAACGATGATTATTATTATTATTATTATTATTATTATTATTATTATTAGTATCATTGTTATATTTTAAAAACGATTAACGTAACTCTTCACAAAGGTAAACAGTCAAGACGAAGAGCGCGATTCGATTGTAAGATCTTTTATTAGTTGAACGATATTTCAACAGTACGTCTGTCTTTGTCAAGTTCAAAATAAGAAGTGATAAAAATTCAAAATTATAGAATTTTAAACGTATAGTATGAACAAGAGCAAGCAGTGTCCACACGTTGATGGAATGACGTCATCAGTTTTTAAGTTACAATTTTATAACAGGCGAAAAGAAAAAGACAGAAAAAAATAGAAAAATGAAGACGACAGAATAAAAAGGAAAGAAAAAGAGGGAAAGAAGAATATTTGATTAAATATTCTTCTTTCTACATGTTCACTAAGTATATTAGGTGAAGAAGTGGCATAATCATTAGAGCATTAGAAAAACCTACTATGTCATATTTGTTCTCAGTTTTTATGTTCTGAGTTCAAATCCTGCCTAGATCAGCTTTCCCTTCTATTCTTTCAAGAACTGATAAAATAATGTACTAAAGTTCCCGTCAAATGCTGTGATCAATGGTAATTTCCTTGAAATTACTGGTCTTGTGCCTAAATTAGAAACCCTTATTTTTTTCTAAAAAAAACCAAAAAAACAACAAAAAGCATGGCTTGTTAGACATTTTGACCAGCCACTTGTCATAAAATATGAAAGCTTCAGAAAACACTGACAGCAGAACATGTGCCAACTGGGCTGCCCACACATCAAAGTGCCCCGTGAATAAATAATAAGTTAATATTAATCAGTAGAGTGTCAGAGAAGACATCTTATCGTTTTTAAACACATTGTTATAGGGTCAAAAAAGTAAGTGCCACTCAAGAAATGGAGGCCAATTTTAAATCAACTATATATGTGCTGCTGCAATTTGTGCTTATGCTAAAAGACAATTTTGTGATCATTTTTGTCATTGTATTGTGAAAAGCAATATATCTCTTGATTCATTCATGAACGCCACTTAACATTTCCTCCAAACTATAAATT
Organism: Octopus bimaculoides; assembly: GCF_046866305.1. Taxonomy (NCBI): domain Eukaryota; kingdom Metazoa; phylum Mollusca; class Cephalopoda; order Octopoda; family Octopodidae; genus Octopus; species Octopus bimaculoides. Next base: position 12,785,115 of record NC_142937.1, read on the forward strand.
AGTCTACTTTTGAAATGATCAAGAATAAAATATTGCAGTAGAAGAAAACAGGAAAAAAAAAAAAAAAAAAGACAGAAACTGACTGTTTCCAGTATTCTTTATGTTATATATTTCTCTATCTCACTCTCACTATCTCTATCTCTCTCATTCCCCTCTCTCCCCCTCTCTCCTGCAATAAAAAATATGATAATCAGTATCTTCTAAGACTAAAGTATGCATTAACCTTACTGCCATCATTATCATCATCTTCATCATCATCACCAACATCGTCATTATTCTTGCTGTTAGAGCACCGGTTCGTCAGAGTTGTTAGAGTGTTGGACAAAAAGGCTTATAGTAGGTCTTTACTTATGGTACTTTCTGAGTTCAAATCCCAGAGACCTGATAAGGTACTCAAAACCCACAGTTGCTATGAATTTTTTGCAGTGTTCTTCAATATATGATATCTATAAAAATACACCTTCATATTGAGTGCAGCAAAGTCTCCACTGATTGGCTGGGGTCAATTTGCTCGACTAAAGGTGGTGCTCCAGCATGGCCACAGTCAAATGACTGAAACAACAAAAAGAGTGTGTGTGTATATATATATATATATATACATATATATATATATATATATATATATGTATATATTGAGAGAGAGAGAGAGAGCCATGCACTGGCTTGGCTATATCGTTGAGAAGTTTACTTCACAATCACTGTTTAACACCTTGGGTGAATATTTTCAATTTAGCTTCAGGTCAACTAATGCATTGTGAGTAAAATTTGATAGTTGCAAATTGTTTCAAGTCTCTTGTATGTGTGTGTGAGTGAGATAGAGAGAGAGAGAGAGTGAGTTACTGTGTGAATGAGAGCAAAAAAGGAGACAGTGTTTACATCTCAAATA
>NC_142937.1:12788500-12801000 GCF_046866305.1 Octopus bimaculoides
TGATAACAAGTGCACCTAGTTTATTACTATTATTTTTTTTCCAGAAACATGGCTCCATTGGCCATGATTGTTACACATTAACTGTCATATTATTCAAATTCATTGTCTTTGAACTAGAACTGCTGATAGGGACTCTGTCGATCAGGCTGCACAGCTGATGATTCCTATCCTGTAACTGGCTGCATCTAATACTAAATTTGCTGCAACTAATACTAAAGTCTCACTGGCACCAGTTATGCAATTGCATATAGATATGGGTAGATGCAAGTCACTTGAATATGTAGCTGGTATTCAAGTCTGCTTAGCAATTATTTTGTTGTTTTTCATTGGTTTAGGCGAAATCCCTCTATATAACTGTTCCCTTTTTTTCAATCACTTACACTGTGATGTCGACTATCATTCAAATGTTTGTATCGCTATCATGGTGAAATTTGCAGCATAATTCATATCAATGAATTATAGTAAAAGCTGTCAAATGTACCCCAATATAACAGCTCGTCTTTTATAGGTGTTTTCTTGCTAACATTTCTGCATAATTACATGCAGTTATTACATCTCTTTCACACACATACACGCACACACACACACACACACACACGTACATAGTAAATGTAATGAACAATGAAAAAAAGAAGACAACACATTAGGGATAAGATTTTACATATACTGTTTTAACTTATGGCTTAAAAAGAGAATCTGAACATTCCGGACATTTGTTCTTTATCAGAAGGAAGACCAAAGTGTAAGAGGAGAAAGGGAAAAAAGATGGTGGGGAAAAATGGGTGTGGTGTTAGAAGCCAGATGGACATGCTGTTCTACAGGAAGAGGAGCTAAGAGGGAAGGCGGTTCATGTCAGTATATGTATCATCATCCTTTTAGCATCCACTTTTCTATACTTCCAAGTGTCAGCCAGAATTCATCGAGTTCGATTCCAGGCAGTGACTTGAATCATAATAATAATAATAATAATAATAATAATAATAATAATAATAATAATAATAATAATAATAATAATAATAATAATAATAAAAACATTGAAAAATACCTTAGGAATGAGAACCCAGGTTCGAAATTTCCCCCAAGACACCTGATGAAGACTGGAGGGTATATCAGCCGAAACGTTGTGTTAACAACAAACAAGATGAGGACAAATATCCGTCAAATGTAAATAATGTACATAATACCTCGTCTCTTAAATATAGAACTAGATTTTTCTACTACCTGATACCTTTCCTGTTGCCAACCTTCACCTGTTTCCAAACAAGGTAATAATCTCCAGGCATAATGAATAACAAAGAGCCCAAACATAGCTACATGAAGGACTGGAACCAAACAATATTGTCTAAAGAAGTTTTTTGATCATGAAGATTATGTAGCATCTCAAGAAGCTTGGACATGCTCCTGTGGATGCTTGCAAGCAAAGGTGATACAAAAAAAGGGACAACAAAACATTCAGGCAGAAGATACAAATAAAATAAGGACGGGTCATTTGGAGTTTTCTTTCCTCAGTCGAGTTCTATATTATCTTTGTAATTTCGGCTGTTTATACCCATATATATATATATATATATATATATATATATATATATATATATGGGTCGACGATTTGACCTAGGACTGGTGGCTTTTTCCCACTTTCATTTACCAACTTTATTCATCAGATATTGATCAACTCACAAACTCATAGTTATAGGATAGAATGCCAGCCAACAGCATTCATAAATTGGAACTGAACCCTCCATCATGTTTTTCAGAAGCAGACTTCCTACACAGTCACACATATGCATGTGTATATGCATTTATGTATGGTATTATAGTTAAGTGCTTTGAATTTCTATATTAGAAATTGAAATGATGGGTTTGTATATAGGAATAGCGCAGCTGAAGACAATCATTGACCAAACCAATAAAAACATTAGGCAGAACTTCAAAACAGCAGACATTAATAAATCACCTTATGGCTGCATATAGGAACTGAACACTGTCTTATGTTTAATTCAACATTTATCTTCAGTTTCCACTCTCTAACATCCTAAAACCTATTTAAATTTTATTGAATTTATGAGCTTCTGTAAATCTTCGTGTATAAAGTATGTATGAAATAAATTGTGACATTGTATTTGCATATCTGTTTATAATACTGTTTGTGGTAGTATTTAGCAAATGTTTGTATATGTGAATCACTTTTTTGTCTTTCATAGAGATTATAACAAATTATTTTAGTGTTCTGTTTTAAGTATATTTCTGAAGATTAGAATTATTTTAAAACTTGCTATTTCATCTCCTAGAGGATAGCATTCAAAAGCATGTAGATGCACATCTTGATCACTTGATCAGAATAAACAGAAACTGTTTATAACATCTGAAAATCCATGAAGATAAATCTGCATTTGGTTACAGTTGGTAAAAATAAAAACATAGGACTTAAGAAATGCCTGTGTGATAAGAAGCTTGCTTTATAATGGTATGAATTCAGGTTCAGTCCCACTGCATGACACCTTGGGCAAGTGACTTCTACTATAGCTCTGGACAGACCAAAGCCTTGTGAATAGATTTGGTAGATGGAAACTGAAAGAATCCCATCATACATATATATATATGTGTATATTTATATGTGTGTGTCCCTACTTGACAACAGTTGTTGATTTCTTTACATCTCTGTAACTTAACAGTTTGGCAAAGAGAGACCAATAGAATAAGTATCAGGCTTGAAAAATAAGTACTGAGTCGATTTGTTTCAGTAAACCCTTCAAGGCGATGCTCCAGCTTAGCTACGGTCCAATGATAGAAACGAAAGACAAAGTTAGTTATTGGGATGCTGATTGTTATTGACTAAGTACAAAGCTACATTTGTGAGGCAGAAACAGTAAAAGCTAATGAAATTAGTTGTATTGTATTACTGGTATCTGTTTGTCAAACTAAAAAAATGTAAGGGAAAAATGTTGGAAGGTTACAAATAACTATGCCTTGCGTTTTGAAAAGGAAGCCATCAGTACTCTGTTACAAATTAGCAACCAGCGTAGATAAAGCAGTAACTGTTTTCTTCTTTAACATTTTTCCTCTCCATCAAGATATTCACAGTTTTCATTCACGATAATTACTTTAAAAAACATAATCTCATCAACTGATATCCAGCATCCCAACTAATGTTATTAGTAATTTATTATTATTATTTTTTAATTTACTTATTTGAATAAAGTTTTGAAACAATAAGACTAATTAACTCACTCGTTATTCCATAGTTTTAAGCTGAGGTATTGAAATAAATCGATATTCTGCTTTTCAATTTGCTAATCTTGTCTTCGTAAATTTTGTTTTTCTCTTCTGTTCTGTTCAGTATCCTTTGAATAGAAAATTGGCCTTATATAAATAAACAGAAAAATGAAATGTGTTTTCAGAATTAGTGGCAAAGGTGTTTTTATTTAGATCCACCACCCCTTCGTTTTATATTACATGCATAATAACAATCTACACTTTTTTAGATGTGGATGCTAGTTTCATTTTAGTGCTCTGAGCTTTAATCCTATAACTAACTCATTAAGTTAATTTTAAAGCTAGACTTTATGGAATCTAACTATTTCTCTTGCCAATTGCATTTGATTGCAGATTCTGTGCTTCAGAATTGAGCATCTTTGAAGCTGGTCTTTATTGACAACATAAAGATAGCTCTTTGGAGATTTAAATATTGATTGGCCTACTCTATGTTGTATGTTCATAAACAATTAGCAATGATTAGTAGCATATAAGTTTGTGTGGCATTGTTTTAAATAGACCTTCTTTAAAAAGATTTATTGAATTACACCATTGAAGAATTTCCTAGTGATAGAGTTCAGATAACCATTTTTGAAACATGTTTAGCATTATATTCACTTCTGTTTTACTCTCTGATAGTGTTATATATGATAAGGTGTCACAAAATGTTCGGCTGCATTTATTAAATTGTTGTAGCTGACTATGATAAAGAGACGTTTTAGCTGATCCATTTAACGATGTTTTCCTGTTATTAAAATAAACAGAAGAATGATGAGGCTTTGCAAGTACTCTTTTAAACAACATTTATTAAATTGTTGTAAAACAAATGCGCTAAGTAGAAGTTTTAGGTAATCTATTTAGATTTATATCAAATTGCATATATGTTGTTAAAATGAGTTAAAATGGATGAGATCCTTAAGACAAGCACATAGAAAAAGCTAAAATAATTTATATAAATTTTGTTGAATGTTTCAAATTTATGTATGTTTACATTTGTACAAGGCAGATAGAAATGAACCTACAGCTGTTATTGTGTTAAGTTAACGAAAGAGATAAACAAATGATGTTTAAACTTCAATTAAACTTGTAACAACTTGAGAATGAATATGTATACTTCACAGCATGTAGGGTTGTCTTTAATATCTGTGTGTGTGTGTATGCGTGTGAGAGAGAGAGAGAGAGAGAAAAAAGTTAGTGTATGTGCTTGTAGTCACTATATGATTGGAACTACATGGATATATTTAATGTCTTTATGTTCTTTAATTATATACATTTTTATGTCCACATATATACATATACATATATTACATATGAGTTGGAGAGGGACATATGGTGTAGTGGTTAAGAGTGCAGGCTACTAACCCCAAGATTCCAAGTTCAATTCCAGGCAGTGACCTGAGTAGTAGTAATAATAATAATAATAATATCGAAAAATACCTTAGGAATGAGAACCCAGGCTCGAAATTTCCCCAAGACACTTGATGAAGGCTGGAAGGTATATCAACTGAAACATTGTGTTAACAACAAACAAGATGAGGACAAATATCCGTCAAATATAAATAATGGACTTATAGGTTTGATATTGTAATATATGCCACCTTAAAATCTGGGCATTTAAAATGCTCAGGTTGTGTAGAATCTTGGGCATCTTAAATCTGTTGGAAGTAATCCCTCCTTCGGTATGAAGGATAGATTAGATCTTCAGAGAGAGACGAAGTGAGAGAGGCAGGGAGAGAGACAGAGACAGAAAAAGAAGAATCACTTTCAGGACTTTTATATTCATCGTATTGATCTCAAAACGATGGAAAGCAAAGCTGACCTTGAAGGAATTGGTACTTGAATGGTAGGGAGCCCGAACGACTACCACAACATTTTTTATCCAACACCCTAATGAATCTGTGAATCAAGCTGCACAAACACCTCTCACATACACACATATACACACATGCACATATACACACACAAATACATGCATGCACACATACACACACGCACACACTGAGGCATTGACATAGGTGTAGATATGTAGCGGAAAAGCTTACTTTCCAACCATGTGATTTTATGTCCAGTTCCTCTACACAGCACCTTGAGCAAGTGATTTCTACTATAGCCCAGGGTTGATCAATCCTTGTGACTGGATGTAATATACTGAAAATGAAAGAAGTCCGCTGTGTGTGTGTGTGTGTGTGTGTGTGTGTGTGTGAAGACACTTTTTTTACAATCATCATATAAGTGATATTGTATGGTGAAAAGCATGTTTGGATTTAGCAAAATATTACATTATTTATAATCAGGCCAGGCTGGCAACAAAAAAAAAAAGGGCTTCCTACCATAAAAAATCTACCCAATGAATTCTGCTTGACCTATGGAAGTTTGGAAAAGTGGATGCTAAAGGGCTGATGATGATATATGATACAGACAGATAACAGAGTAATAGATGTGTATGTATACATCTGCATATGTGTGTGTGTGTGTATTTCAACCATTTACACAGCAGCCAGCATTCCTTTTAATTTCTCCTATCTCTAATATGCTTCCTTCTTTCTCCAACATGTCTGTACTTCTCCCTCATCTGCCATTTCCTCTCCTTCTTCTCCACTCATTAACCCACTTTATATATCCATCAACACTAGTTGACATTTCTTCTCTCTCTCCAAGGAAGTGGTTTGTCCTAATCATTAGACATTTCTTCTTCCTTGAGGTGTAAAACTTATTCCAGTGTTTGAATTATTCAAATCAGTTGTTGCATTTAGGAAAATTACACATGCATAGAGAAGACTTTTAGCATTTAGGCTCATTAATATTTGTAAATTCTTTGTATCCTGGCCATGTAAAATGCATGATCAATTTTACAAAAACAGAAGGCATTCTTAATGACACAATCATTGAAAGTTTTAGACTTTATTTATAGCAAAACAGTACCTGGCTGAATGAAACTGCTGACTTGAATTGTTTGGTGTTACAATTGCATTTGCATCTAGAATGCATTTTAAAAATACTATTCAAGCATAATACTTGACTGGTATTTTATTTTACTGACCCCCAGGAATACAAAATGCAAAGTTCATTTTGGTGGAATTTGAAGTCAAAACATGACAGTTTATCTTAATTGTGATCTCCAAAATATAATCCGGTTTTATTCTTAGTTTTTTATGCGTGTTATACCTAACTCAAAAAAAACTTAAGTCTTGTAATTAGCATTTTGCCAAACAGAGAGTGCTAAAATAAATGCCAGATTTAAAAAATAAGTAGTACTAAACTCTTTAAGACAATGTTATAGTCCAGTGACTGAACCCAATAATAACAAGAGCACTCAGAGAGTGCAAACCTCTACCAAGGCAACACTGTCATCTCAACGATTAGCCAAAGATGATTTTTAAAATGAGAATATCTGACATTATTTACATTATTTACAATTGATGGATATTTGTCCTCATCTTGTTTGTTGTTAGCACAACGTTTCGGCTGATATACCCTCCAGCCTTCATCAATATCTTGGGGAAATCTGAAATAAACTTGACTGCTCCCACAAACGAGAATACTAAAAGTGAACCTGACCACTCTCAAAAATTAAGTAAAAAAAATAATCTAGAATCCTTGTCCAGGACTGGATCAATCCCAAAATATAATCAGTTTGTGCCAGTCATGACGCCAAACATCTCTGAAAGTTTCAGCTGAATCCATCCAGCAGTTCTTGAGATATCTTGTCCATGAACAAACAAGCAAAAAACGTGACTGTAAACAATAACTTCACCTTCGCTAAGGTGGAGATAATAAACGACTATATTTAAAACCAGGTTTTGAATTTTTTGAGGTCCCCATTTTTTGAATATTGGGAAAATTACTGGGACAGCATTAACTGCTATATTGATTTCGAATTTTAGCTGAAGACCAGAAAATTTGCTGGGTTGGGTAAGTCAAGTACATCATCCCCAATGTTCAACTCGTACTTATTTCATGAACTCCAGAAGGATGAAAGACGAAGCTGGCTGACCTTGGTAGAATTTGAACTCAGCACATAAAGATGGATGCAATTTCTCTGAGCGTATCTGATCAGCATGGTAACAATTCTTTATATAGGGAAACTCCATTACAGGCTCAGCAACAAATTATTTTGATTCAATACAAAGGAGACTTGGTGTTGTTATCAAGTTTGTGTGAAGCCTCCAGAGAGTAAATGTAATTTCCACTCAGAATTGATTTGATTTAATTAACAAAAACATTAACAAAACAACATTTAATTTTCTTTTTCAAATTTAAAACTTTCTCTAACAGTATCAAAGTATTTCATAGCAAGAAAAAAAAAAAAAAAACAGAACCCAAACTTGTTGCAGAAAATATTTTTTTTCTTGCAGTGTTTCAACATATCTAGTCTGATTAAAAGACTTTATGATATTAACTTGTGCTGATTAAATTTTTGTGTACCAATGTGTCTACATCAAAGACAGATCAGTTCTCACAACCTATTTCTATTGGCTAGAAAAAATAAAATCTATGTACTATGTCATATGAAATCTGGGGAATTCTGGAAAGTACTCCACTGTCAAAAATTCATCAACTTGATTCCCATGTCTCAAATGCACATACACAGAATTGGGCATATGTGATATACAATAAGGATTAATATAAAGATTCTTCACCTTCAATAATTAAGTTTGTAATAAATCAAGTGAGTGTATGCAGAAAATATATTGTAATATTGGTTTCAAATTTTTTACACATGGCCAGCAGTTTTCGGGGAGGGGCTAAGTTGATTAAAGTGACCCCCGTGCTCAACTTCTACTTATTTTATTGACCTCCCCCCAAAAAAGCATGGAAGGCTAAGATGACCTTCGTAGGATTTGAACTCCAAATGTAAAGGCAGACCAAATGCAGCTAAGCATTTTACCCAGCCTGCTAATGATTCTGCCAGCATACCAGCTTAGAATATATAGTAATATTAAGAATATTTCCTTATATGTCCCTGATCTACTTTTAAAGAGAGAGTCATGTGAGCACAATTTTTTCTATGTATTAAGAATGTCAAAATGAGTATTTGCTAATACAGCCAAATAGTTTTATAAAAGCTAATTTACATTCAAGCTTAGAGATATTCTGAATAAATTTAACTGTTTCTGAACACTTTGTTTGCTTGTTAACTATATCCGAAATAACAAAAAACAAACAAACAAGCATGATCCTTTATTTCTTCACTACATCTTTATATATATATATATTATACACACACACACACACACACACACATTGTGTCCCCAAATCAGAAAATTATGTATTAAATAGCTTTGTGATTGTTTTCCTTTTTTCCTTTCTGTCTATTGTTTATTCTTTTGTGTTTTTCAAATTCTATGTTTTATCTCTGGTTGACATTAAATTCTCTTGATTTCTTTATTTAATCAGCTCAACTCTGATTCAACCTCTTTGTAGAATGTCAGTTATTGAGAATATATTATCAAGGAAGAAAATAGGCTTGAGCAAAGAGATTCCTATTAATTTTCAGGTTATTGCTTTTCAGATATAAAATGGAATAAAGCTGAAATCTAGAGTTTCTAAGAGAATCTGTTCACAGCAATAGCTTTTCATAATGTATGAACATTGCTTCCTCAGATTTATTATATAGCTATTTCATTTTTATTATAGTGAGGCATATCTTTTCTACTATTTTTCTATACTCCAAATGAGATCGAGATATTATTGCTCAAATATCATTTAAGTAATGCTAACTTAAATGCTATTTTTTTATTTTTAAATTTTCTCTTCTAAAGCAAAGTAATAAACTAGATAAATAAAATTGATGTGAAACCTAAATTCTATTGTGCCATATTCTGCAATAAGAGAAAACAGTCATTATCTCAGTTTAATTCTGTCTTTGGGGTTTTGTTCAGTGGTGATAATGAGGTGCAATGATAAAATTTTTCTAAGCAACGATGACATTAAGTATTTTGAAGTCTGCTTAATAAAAACTGATTTTGGCTACCACCTTTAGATATTATCGCTTTTATTGTGAGCTGTTATTGTTAACTAATGCCATTTTTGTATTACTACTCTGCGCATTTGGTCATCTTGTTCTAAGGTGCTTGGGTTGTAGTTTGACAAACATGGTGGGTTTTATCATATTCTATATTAATTTCTGTTTTCAGACAGAGTTTGTTGTTATTGCTTATTTAGCCCCAGGTTAGTCCTTATCAAGCAAAATTATAGTCAAAAGCTTTACAGTACTGAATGGGTGATCTTTTTCAGGACACTTGAATCACTATTTTGAGCATGTATCTAAGCCAAAATTAACACTACCATTTAAGTACTGGGGTCAATTTAATTGATCATACATCAGTAACTGAAGGCTCAGAAGATCTGAAGTTGCTGTTAGTTTTGTTCTTCAATAGCCCATGGAAAGTAGACATTAAAAACACTTTCTTCACAAAAGACAGAAAATATAGTGAGTTGGCTGAACTTTCTGAAAACAATGAATGGGTGGCAATATGCCTTCTGTAGAGATAGGTGTTAGAGGATTTGGTTGGACCATGGTTCACTCAATACTCAGGTGTCTTGGACTTGCTGCAATGGAGACAAAAGATGTTTCCAGAAAATTGTCAGAAGCCACTGAGAGAACAAGCCTTTTCATCTGGCTCAAGAGAGAGGACGAGTGGTGCAGCAGGAGCATTGAGGATGGTGCAGAAAAACGATGTAGCTAAGACTTGCAACATCTGACTCAACCAATTTCCTGCTGTTGCGTGGAAGCTTTGTTACCTAAATTTGTGAGTAGTCCGAGGCATCTCTGGTGTTGTCATGGAAAGGCCCAAAACACCTTCAGAACTGCTTCACCACCTTATGAGACATCAATTCCTACATTTAGAGATGGAACACAGTAGTAGCACCTCCAGTGCCCTAGTGTTTACCTTAAAGGGCAATTCCTGTAATGACAATGGTGCTAAGTGGGATATACACTTGTCCTTTCTGTGATAACATCTGTAGCATAGAGGTCAGACTTACTGGATAGATTATTACTGATCTTCCAAATAGCCCTTTTATAATGGTACCTTATATCATTAATAAAAAACACAATACTACCTTAAGACAGAATTCAAACCTGAAATGATTGCTTTATCTTAATAGGAATTTAGTGAGAAGTATCACAAACTTTCCTTCATCTAACAAGGGATTCCACCATTCTCATCGTCTTACATACTTATGAAATATTCTAAACTGTATAACTTGTCTAAATAGGAGGTTGAATATATATTCAATGATAAGCCACTGATGTAAATTACTCAATGAAGGTCTTGTTATGTCATCACAAGACCTTTAAAAATTCTCTCCCTAAAGTGTACCCCACTGTCTTTATAAAAAGGAAAAAAGAAAGGATGCATTGAATAATGTAGTTGCTGATATACAAAAAGTCTGGATAGTCATGACTGGAATGCCTTTTGATCATAGTTTTTTGGGTCACAGCTTACCAGAAGCTAAACAACAACTCAAAGATGCTATTGATATGAAAAATAATAGTTAAGTTAATGTTTGCATATTTAAAGCATTCATCCATCATAATCATCAGTTTTTACATCCGCCTTTTCATGCTTGCATGGGTCAGATGGAATTTGTCATGGCAGATTTTCTGTAGCTGGATGCCCTTCCTGTCACCAACTCTCATTTGTTTCCAAATAAAGAAATATCTTCCCCATAACCTGACTCTTTTCATTAGAGAACATTGAAAATGAGCAACACTACACATGGTGGTGATAATCATTTTAAATTGTTGCAAAATATCAAGATAAGAAGGCACATGTACACACACACGCACACACATACACACGTACACACACACACATACACATGCACATTTGCATGTATATGTACATATATGATGGGATTCTGTTCACAAGGCTTTGGTCAGCTCAGGGCTATAGAAAAAGGCACTTACCCAAAATGCAATACAGTGAGATTGAACCTAAGTCCATGTGGGTGGAAAGGACACTTCTTATCCACACAGCCATGCCTATGCCTATATAGTGATAAGCATCAAAAATATAAGTAAAAGTAGTTATGAATTAATGCTAAGTTTATTATTCTTCATGTTGATAGTACTCCTGAGTAAATTACCATGTTTTTTATTTTCTTTTACGCTAATTTTTCATTTAGAGATTTTCATTTCATGATTCTCACATGCAGAGCAAAGATTATATATCATAGAAGAGGTCAACTAAGACTAAACATGTTCAGAGTTATCTCCCATACTTGCTGAAATGATTAAAAAATAATCATCATGCTAATTTCTTTTCTTTTTTTTTTTCATTGCATAATCATTTCTAATTAGATTTTGAGGCCAAACCCCAATTCTTGACAAATGCATTTAAGAAACAAGGTAAATACATGATGGAGTTGGGGTGTGGTTATGGGTTACTGTATATTACAGTTAGAGTTTAGGTTTGGGGAGCTGTGCATCAGTTGGTTGCTTGACTCTATCATTGCAGTATATATATAACAAATCTTGCCATAATGCTCACAAGAGAATCTTGTAAATTCAGGACAATGACCTCTGATGATCATGAGAGGAGATGGATGAAAGAAAGATGTAACAAAGCAAAGTAGCTATATCAGATAAAAATCAAAGAATCTAGAGTTTTGTTCCACTTCTGTTGTACATTTATGTTCAATAATTCTTAAAAGCCTGCATTGTTAAATGTAAATAATGTTACAGATCAAAATTACAGTGTAGGAAAATGGGGCAAAGCAAAACCATTCAATTCATGATGAACAATGCATTGGGTTTTTTTCAGATTACTCTTTACTCTTTTACTCTTTTACTTGTTTCAGTCATTTGACTGCGGCTATGCTGGAGCACTGCCTTTAGTCGAGCAAATCGACCCCGGGACTTATTCTTTGTTAGCCTAGTACTTATTCTATCGGTCTCTTTTTGCCGAACCGCTAAGTTACGGGGACGCAAACACACCAGCATCGGTTGTCAAGCGATGGTGGGGGGGACAAACACAGACACACAAATACACATACATACATATATATATATATATATATATATATATATATATATATATATATATACATACATACGATGGGCTTCTTTCAGTTTCCGCCTACCATATCCACTCACAAGGCTTTGGTCAGCCCGAGGCTATAGTAGAAGACACTTGCCCAAGGTGCCACGCAGTAGGACTGAACCCGGAACCATGTGGTTCGTAAGCAAGCTACTTACCACACAGCCACAATTTTTAAATTTGCATCTAGTTGTTGTTATA
>NC_142937.1:12803500-12846000 GCF_046866305.1 Octopus bimaculoides
ATACTTCAAAAAGTTCTAGTTTGCTCATTTCTGAAGTTTGAAAATAAAAAATTTAAAGATTACTTCTTAAAATTAGCTTAATTAAATCCATGTACTCATTTTGTCTAAATTTTCTCTTTCAGTTGTCCGTTTGACTACGTCAAAATATATGACGGGTATAGTAAAGAGGATCCTGTCATTGGAGTATTCTGTGGACATTACAAGAACTTGACATTATTCTCTTCAAAGGAAGCACTTTATATTGAATTTAAAACTAGAAGTGGACGAGTCAGTTTTGACCACCATGCATTTGATGCAAATGCTGATTTTAAGTTTGAACGAAGAGGTTTCAATATCACTTATGAATTTAGTAAACGTTTCGTTAATCTAAGTAAGTAAACTTTATATTTTCAATTGATTTGCTTGTATTTCTTTCAGTTCTTCTTTGCTTATCTCTTTCATCATTTTTCTTTAATGTATTTTGTAAACGACAATTTTATTCATAATATTGCATCAGATGTACAGTAACTTTGAGTTGACCAATGCCTTGTGAGCGACATTTGGTGAAGATGGCTGTGCAGAACCCACCTTCATTCTTACTTGCTAAAACTTTTGTCGTACCTAAGTTTCTTTTAGATATCTTGATTCAAGTTTTTACTTCTAAATTAAGAATCACTTCACAAATAATTCTGAGACAGATTCAGCTAAGCAAACTATATCATTGGCATACTGAAGTCCCTATGGACAACCAGTCTTAAACTCTATTGTCATAGTCTTAAGAATTATAATCTATGGGATGATACTGAGAACTGAGTCCTAATAGAAATCTCCCTGCTTGCTGGTTGATAACTCTCAACTTACCAACAACTACTTTGTTAGAGAGAAATATCAAGGAAGAATTGGAAGAAGTATTGAGATTTGATCTGATGAGACTAAACCTGATAAAGGGGTAACAAGGGACTGTAACATTTAGTTGGATGAACTGCTTTTAAAATCCATTCATCTATATTTAATTTCCATACAACCATCAAACTACAAAATATGATACCTTATTGTTGAAGTCAATGAATGCTAGCTAGAGTGGTTTACTTTTTACTAGGGACTACTCTTATAATTCTTGCTACACTTTTGTATTTGGCTTGCAAGATTCTTGACATGAATTCATGTGTTGAAACAAATTTTGTTGTGTCTTGGGAAAGTTGCGATGAAAGAATTATGACTACAAACAAACAGGTGATCAATTGCTTAACCATCATATTAATCAAACAATCAGTTAATTAATTAGTTAGATATTTAACCAATTTACTAACAATAATGAAGTAAACCCGAACCTGTGCATGTGTTAGTCCTGTATTTGTCTCACTGAAAGATGACATCAGTATTACTCCATTCAAGGACACACTTTCGTTATCATTTTGGTTAATTTTCCTCCTAATTAACAATATTATAGCATTTCCTGTTACATTCAGTAGTTGCTAATTATTTTCATTTTTCACTATTTACTCATATGCTGGAGTTTCATTGACTTGCACGTTCCAAGGTCTTTTCATTTTCTGATTTAACTATTTTCTTATATCCATAATTTACAATTTGTTCATAAATTTTATTAACATGCAGCACTGTCTCTCTTTAAGACATAACGAATTCTATTGTGGCATGGAACTATTTATCTTTAGTATCATTTTGTGGTACATTTTCCAAATTTTATCCAATTAATGCTGACCAGTCCATGCTTGATCTGTTGTCTATATCTGTTATGTATAGAATGTTGTTAGTTTCCTCTAATGGAAGATTTTGCTGTCATAGTCTCCGTCAGTATCTGAACGATGAATACATTACAGATAACATTCATCTTTAGACGGTAATGGTTTTGTCTCATGTCACACATCATTGTCTTTAGGCCATGTAAGTATCACATATCCTCGGTTTTACTAAATCGAAGATCGTCTTTATTTCATGGAAATATCTGACAACAAATCAATCATATTTCTTTTGTGTGTAATGGAAATATATATATATAATATGTCAGACATTATAATTTTACAAAATGACGGTGTAGAGTATCACTGACTTTTTCATCTATAGACATCGAGTACAAAAAAAGCAATTGCTAACTTTGCATTGTTCAGTTGATATTCTGTATATGTAGAGTACAAGACTTCTAATGGTCATACCATGTAAAATTCTATTTTTCAAAACATAATGCTCTTTTCAACTACTTCCAAACAATCCAAACCCTAGATGTTATAACATTATCCTTAGTTCCACCTCAAAGTATTCTTCAGCATTAAATCATTATTTTGTGTCAATAACATTAAATTACCTTTACAAAAATGGAAATGTGGATGTCCTTTTATTTATCATGAAATTCATCCTATTTATATTCTTCCTTTATAATAAATAAAATTAGTTTCTTTGTCAGTATGCATGTTTATGTCTGTGTGCATATCGTATATGTATGTATGTATGTATGTACGTACAAATGTATGTAAGAAGAATGTATGAATGTATGTAAGCATGTATGTATGCATGAACATAGTGTGTGTATGTATATATGTATGTATGTATGCATTTGCCAGAAGATTACAAATGCCAGATTTATGAGAATTTCTTAGAATCCGTATTACAAAATATGTTTTCTTAAAACAGTCTCACCAGTTCTTTTATCAGTTGTTCCTTGTGAGTAAATCTGCACTTAATATTTCCTGGAATTTTAAAATTCTTAAAATGCATGTTCGTTGATTTATGAACCAAATATTTGTATGCATAATTCAAATGAAATAAAGATCTGAGGCATAACTCAAAGTGGCTAATGGTATGTATTTGAATGCCATACACAAATACAGATCTATCATATAGCACACTACGTTGATTCTTGATTAATTAAAATTGTCCCTGTTTGGAGAGGATGCATCATAATTACCAAATGGCAGTTAACCCTTAAACCAATATTCCTCAACCTGTTTACCCTTGTGTAAACCTTAAAATAAATTACATATCTCAAGAAACCCCTGCACAAAAAAAAAATTATATACTAAATCTTTCTCATACATTTTTCATTGTAGTTCACATGGTAAATATCATATATACGCACACACACACACACATATACATATATATGTATGGTGTCCATAAATTACAAACATCACTAAATTTATCCCCAATGGTTGTTATATTTCTTTGATAACATAATAGGTTAGATAGAATGATGTCTATATTACAATATTACAATATCCAATAATATGTTGTGCATGTATAGTAATATTACGATCATGAAATTATCTCACTCTTTCTCATAGAACCCCAAAGAACCTTTTGTAAAACCCTGGGGTTTCGGGGAACCCCAGTTGAGAAACGCTACCTTAAACCTTCAGCTTTTAAATTGGCCATATCCACTCACAACACATTGATTAGCCCAGAGCTGTATAGAAGACACTTGCCCAGGGTGTCAAACAGTGGGATTGAACTCCAGACCACATGGTTCCGAAGCAAGCTTCTTAACCAGACAGTCACACCTGCATTTCACACAAGCATAAATGTAGACATCAGTTAAACTGCTGAAAATAATAACAGAGATGAATCTATGATTTTGTTTCCTAACCTCTCGACAATCACTGGAAAAGACAAAGTTTGTATAAAGGAAGTACAAAATTAATAATTTAGTCAAGCGCATAGAAAAATAGGTTATTGAATCAAGCAATAGTTTGTAGCACTGACTCCCACAGTTTCACTGCAAGCCTCCTCTTCTTCCCTACTCCTCATCTACCTTTCACCTTTAATTTATTCATTGAAACCATCGTTGAATGAACCTTTAGTATATTTGTGGTGCTAATACATCAGACCAAAAGGAAATGAAACCTATTTAAAAGTTTACAAAGATTTAAGATAGTCAGAGCATATCAAAACAAATTTAATTCATAAGAAGGTAGAAACTGAAGGAGAGAAAAAAAGAGAGGAGGAAGTTTTAAACTGGAACACCCTAAATATACTGAATCATGAAAGAAGCATTGCACACATACTAAATAGAAACTGGTTTATTAACAGACTGCCATAGCATTGATTGAAGAGTGCTAATTAAGAAGCCGTTCTTACTTTCCTAATGATAAAAGGTCATTTCCTGAAACATGTTTGATGTCACATGGTGTCATGTGATGACGGAGTGTTTTGAATCCAAAAAGATGAATCCAGTATCTCACGTGACCACTGCCAGGCATCTCTGTACATTGAATGCACCAAACGATTGATGAAGCCCACACTGTTAAAACTTGCTGTGAGTTGTGTTGCAGTTGTCGGCCTTGAACAGATGTCATTTAGCCTTCTTTGGATTTTGTCTGACTGATGCTCTGTGAGGTCCAAGTCCTGACTGAAGGCACGCCATGGCAGTGTCTGAATGTTGTGCTGTTGGAAGAAGTCTGTTGTCAATCTGGCAGTATGGGCATGGGCGTTGTCATGTTGGAACACGTGATTCCAATGACGGGCAAAGTATGAATTTTGTGTATGTGCATTGTTTGTTTTTAATTTTGTCAACTACACAGTATAGTAGGGTCAGTTGGGCACTGTCTGTGAGAAAAAGAGCATAATGACACAATTCACTCTGCCAGAAATTTGGAAACCACATGCTGTTTTGCTTGGCATTCATGCCAGAGGCTCCAGTATAAACATTTATACTGTGTGTCTGTGTTTGTCCCCTCAACATCGCTTGACAACCAATGCTGGTGTGTTTACGTCCCCGTAATTTAGCGGTTCAGGAAAAGAGACCGATAGAATAAATACTAGGCTTACAAAGAATAAGTCCTGGGGTCGATTTGCTCGACTAAAGGCGGTGCTCCAGCATGGCCACAGTCAAATGACTGAAACAAGTAAAAGAGTAAAGAGTAATGTAAAAAAAAATTAATATAAAATATACTATTTCTGAGATATTTCAGTTACTCACAAAAATCCCTAGAGTTTTAGTATTATCAAGATGAGTTCTGCTGCAGCATGGAATTATTTATCTTTAGTATCATTTTGTGGTACATTTTCCAAATTTTATCCAATTAATGCTGACCAGTCCATGCTTGATCTGTTGTCTATATCTCTTATGTATAGAATGTTGTTAGTTTCCTCTAATGGAAGATTTTGCTGTCATAGTCTCCGTTAGTATCTGAATGATGAATACATTACAGATAACATTCATCTTTAGACGGTAATGGTTGTGTCTCATGTCACACATCATTGTCTTTAGGCCATGTAAGTATCACATATCCTCGGTTTTACTAAATCGAAGATCGTCTTTATTTCATGGAAATATCTGACAACAAATCAATCATATTTCTTTTGTGTGTAATGGAAATATATATATATAATATGTCAGACATTATAATTTTACAAAATGACGGTGTAGAGTATCACTGACATTTTCATCTATAGACATCGAGTACAAAAAAAGCAATTGCTAACTTTGCATTGCTCAGTTGATATTCTGTATATGTAGAGTACAAGACTTCTAATGGTCATACCATGTAAAATTCTATTAAGTCAGAGATATAATCCTTTTCCAATTTTTCAAAAGATAATGCTCTTTTCAACTACTTCCAAACAATCCAAACACTAGCTGCTATAACAGCCAAACCTTGTGAGTGGATTTGGTGGACAGAAATCGAAAGAAGCCTCTCGTGTACATATACATACACATATATATATATATATATATATATATATATATATATATATATATATATATATATATATATAATATATATAATATATATATATATATCATCATCATCATCATCATCATCGTTTAACGTCCGCTTTCCATGCTAGCATGGGTTGGACGATTTGACTGAGGACTGGTGAAACCGGATGGCAACACCAGGCTCCAGTCTGATTTGGCAGAGTTTCTACAGCTGGATGCCCTTCCTAACGCCAACCACTCAGAGAGTGTAGTGGGTGCTTTTACGTGTCACCCGCACGAAAACGGCCACGCTCGAAATGGTGTCTTTTATGTGCCACCCGCACAAGCCAGTCCAGGGGCACTGGCAACGATCTCGCTCGAAAATCCTACAGGAGCCAGTCAGGCGGTACTGGCAACGGCCACGCTCAAAATGGTGCATCTCATGTGCCACCCGCACAAGAACCAGTCCAGGGGCACTGGCAACGATCTTACTTGGCTTGCCGGGTCTTCTCACGCACAGCCCATTTCCAAAGGTCTCGGTCCGTAGTCATCGCCTCGGTGAGGCCCAATGTACGAAGGTCTTGCCTCACCACCTCAGCCCAGGTCTTCCTGGGCCTACCTCTTCCACGGGTTCCCTCAACTGTTAGGGTGTGGCACTTTTTCACGCAGCTATCCTCCTCCATTCTCACCACATGTCCATACCAGCGCAATCGTCTCTCTTGCACGCCACAACTGATGCTTCTAATGTTCAGCTTTTCTCTCAAGATACTTACACTCTGACGGGTATTCACATTGACATTACACATCCAACGGAGCATACTGGCTTCATTCCTTGCGAGCTTACGTATGTCCTCAGCAGTTACAGCCCATGTTTCACTGCCATGTAGCATGGTTGTTCGTACGCATGCGTCATACAGTCTGCCTTTTACTCTGAGTGAGAGTCCCTTTGTCGCCAGCAGGGGTAAGAGCTCTCTAAACTTTGCCCAGGCTATTCTTATTCTAGCAGCTACACTTTCAGCGCACCCACCCCCACTACTAACTTGGTCGCCCAGATAGCGGAAGCTATCGACTACCTCTAGTTTTTCACCCTGGAATGAGATAGAAGTTGTTTCCTGTTTGTTTGCAGTCTTTATTGCACCTGAACATCTGCCACAAACAAAAACTAACTTGCTAGTTAACCTGCCTTTGATGTTGCTGCACCTCTTATGTGTCCATAGCTTGCACCGGGTACATCTTATAGAGTTACTACCTACTCCTTTTCTACATACTGAGCAGGGCCATCTACCTGAAGGGGTTTGTGTTTTATCTACCTTCCTACTTATTAAGATTTTGGTTTTAGCTAGGTTGACTCTAAGGCCCTTCAATTCTAGACCTTGCTTCCACACCTGAAACTTCTCCTCTAGTTCTGATAGTGACTCCGCAATTAGAGCAAGGTCATATATATAAACTTTAAATAGAGCTCAAAACTGATCTGTTGAAAATACTTTATTACAACAATAATAATAATAATAATAATAATGAAATTGACCTATGTGAGTTTTTTGCTAAGATTGTTAACAGATACTATATTCTTTTGCCAAATTTTTGGTGAAAAAAATAATATATATATATATATATATTTATGTGTGTATGTTTTCATGTCTGAGTTTGTCCCTGTAACTTAGCCTTTTGTCAAAAGAGACCAATAAAATACGTTCTAGGCTTATGAAGAATAAGTCCAAGTCCTGGGATCAATTTCTTTGACCAAAACCCTTTCAGTCAGTGCTCCAGCATGGCTGCAGTTAAATGACTGAAATGCGTAAAAGAATAAAAGAAGAAATAAATTCTACATTTGAGAAAGTAATCAGAATGCTAAACATTTAAACTGTAAAGTTGAATTTCATGGTAATTCTAGTAATGATACTAAAATGTCTTGCAAAAAATAGAATTGGTATTTTCTGCAAATCACTTTACTTCAGTAAACTTGACATGTCTCAAGAAAAAATAGTCTCAAACATGACATTCCTCTACAAAAGATAGATTGGTATATAAAACTGTTTTCCACAGTTAAGGGTAATGAAATTTTAAGTGGATATTTCTTATTTGCACAGTAATGCAGTTAAGACTACACAATTTGAGGAGGGGAGATAATCGCCTGAATCAAGGATTCTACAACACTCACATGCCATTAAACATTAAGCATTTAAACTGGCCTTGTTCATCCCAAATATTCTTCTTGTTTTATGTTCAAACTGGCCAGATATGACCTGTTACTTTTACCCTATAATATCATTCTAGAGATAAACCATTACATCATCAAAATCTCAAAGCTATGAGATAATGTGAGATTAATTCAAAACAATGTAAATAAATAAGTATTACAATAACCAGAGTGATCTGAATGCCAAATGGTTAAAAAAATGAAAGGCTTAGTGATTTAAATTAGTGTTTATGTGATAATAAGTGTTCCTACTTTTGATTCTTGATTAGCACCAATCCAACTAAATTTACTGAGAAAAGAATAAAGATTGCTTAATATTATTTCCCTTATCTTATGAATTTGTCACATTATGCCTAAGTAAGAAATCAATATTGATTTGAAATCACCTCCATGTCAAGGATATTCATTAGAAATTAGTTTAATTTCCAGAATCTGCTACAGTAATTTTTTTTTTTTTTCAAATATTTTATCTTTTTTCCATTTTGAGGTAGTACTTTATTTTATGAACTATTTCTGTTGTTAAATTGAAAATAATTCAGATTTGTTTGTTTCTGTTATATTTTCTATGGCAAGTTTCTCTTTCTGATATCTATTCTGTATTTTTTTTTTTTCCTTCCTGAAATAAAAGCTAGTTTGAGGTTTAGCATTGTAATAATTTTGTTTTTTAATCTTACACAAATTCCATAGTTTATTGAGACGTAATTTTCTGTAAAGAACTATTTCTCTTTGAGGAGGTTTCATTAGCAGTATTTATTAATTGAGTAATCATTGTATGAATTCTGAATAAATAGATTTCATGTTCTTTAACATGTCATTGACTACACATTTTCAACTGAGAATTTTTGCTTTTATTTGAATAACACCAAAGCACTAACAATAGGTGTAAAACACTCAGAAATATAACGATGAAATAATCATCTTTCAAACTGAAGTTAATTAAAACTTCTCTCGTAATAATCTGAATTAACTACAAAAGTGATTTGGCAGTTCTTTTGTCAACTTCCAAATTAGTTAGCAGCACTGATATAATCATCTACATTTCCAGTTATTCTTATTTTCTAACTCAAGTTTTGTTACATTATATTATGCACTATATAAGATATCTATCAGTGGATTATAGTAGAAAACAAAAAAATATACGGATCTTTTTACGTCCTTGTCTTCTGTCAGTGTTATTGAGATGTTCTGAGAAAAATGAGACCTTAATAAATTTTGTAAGTAATTATGTAGGAAAAAAAAAACTACTTCAATTTATTTGCTTTATTAAAGTAACTGGTTGTCCCAACCATAAGGTCATAGGGTCAATCATACTAGCATGTCAGTAGCTGTGAAAATTATATCTAACATTAAATTTGAACTATTGAAGGATAGTATTAGATGAATAGAAATATGTGAACATAAAGACTAAATTTCAAACACCTTTTCAGGATTCGTCACCACCATGAGTGTTTTAACATCCACTTATCCATTCTTGTGTGGGTCAATGAAACTTGATGAGCACATTGTCTGTGGTTGAATGCCCTTACCTGTTTCTAAATAAAGTAACACTTACCATAATTAGACATATTTCCATGGGAGATTGGAAATGATGGACATTGCTCAAATTGCAATATAGTGGGACTGAAATTCACCACAGTCAGTTATTCAGCTACAACACCAGTGATGCAACCACGTATGTGTATTTTTTATTTTATGCACCCTTTTAAAGCCTAGCAAGGCTCATGGGCCTGGTTTCCCGGTTTCTATGGTGTATGTTCCTTCCCTCCAGCTGGAGGGACGCCAGTCCATCACAGCGTTACTCAAGAAACAGGAAGAAAGAGTGAGAGAAAGTTGGGGAAAAAGAGTACAACAGGAGTCGCCACCACCCCCTGCTGGAGCCTCGTGGAGCCTTTAGCTGTTTTCACTCAATAAACACACACACAACACCCGGTCTGGGAATTGAAACTACAATCTTCTGACCACGAGTGCACTGCCCTAATCGCTGGGCCATTGCACCTCCACACACACACACACACACACACACACACACACATATATATATTTTTCATAATGTAACTACATGTGGATCGTTGGTGATCGTTTTCCTCCACCTTCCTTTTCTCCTGGACTTTCCTCTGTCTCCTGTTTCTGAAGAAGAGCTTTGCTCAAAATGTAAAACTACCTTTCTTTCCTTCCGTGAGTGTCTGTTAATACTTTGCATGTACCACGTCCGCGCATTGTTGTTTTTTCTTGTTGTGTCTTTTCTTCGTTTTTGGAGGATTAATTATAGATATATATATGTGTGTGTGTGTGCGCACACTCTCTCTCACACACCCACGTACATGTATATGTGTGTGTGTGTGCGCACTCTCTCTCTCATTCACACACCCACGTACATGCATATATATATATGTGTGTGTGTGTGAGTGTGCATAGTGCTCTAGCTTTATCAAGAAAAATTTAATAAGTTGTAAATGAAACATCTGCATGCTGGTCATAAATACATTTGTTAGTATTTACCATCATCTTTAGCTTTTATTCACCCCTGGGTTCTTATTAACAAGTAACCTTTAATGTACTTATACATATATATTTATACACATACAAGCACACATATACTAACATACATTAACACACACACCCACATACAAAGACGCACACAGATATACATATATAAATAAATATGTGTGTGTGTGTGTATGTATGTATGTATGCTGCACTATGTTGGAAAGTGAAGAAAATGTCTTCATTAATATTAACTGAACATCTGGTAGGAATTGTTACTTATAAAAAGTAAAAAAAGAAAAATATCATTTTTGAAGAAAGAAAAGTAAGAAATGGAGCATTATCTCATGGGAATTGATAGGGTAATGTTTAAGGTTAGTGGTGGTTGATAAAAGAAATGGTTTCATTAAAAGCAGAGTCAATATTTATGCAGGTGTATACATAGTATATCAACAGTGAGATCTTTTAGTCCATTGTATTTAGCTTTAGGTGGCAATTTAGTGGAGTCATTAATCGATCGAATAGAATTCTTTCTCATATTTATTTAGACTCTCTAAGTTCTGAGTTCAAATCCCACTGTAAACATCAACTTTGCTTTCATCCTTTTTATACGAATGATAAAGAGTCAATCAAATGCAGTGGATTGGCTAAACTATAAATATATTCAAACAGATGCTTAGCAGTATTTCTTCTCGTTCTTTACAATTCAAGCTCAAATCACAGCAAGGCCCATTTGAGTGGAAGTCAATATCTGCTGTCCAGCTTAACATCACTAACTAGCACCTTGAGTGCTTTTAGCAGAATGCCCTGTCAAAATATCCAGACTTAGTCTCCACTTTGAGGATATCTTTATCTCACCTGTCTTGTAATCTCTGTAAATGGTCATGGGTGCTGCTTGCTTGTTTCCTTTCATGAGAGCATGTTCATATCATATTAAAAGAAAAGCTCTGCATTAGAATCAATGGGAGAGAGTTAATGCAGCAGAGCAGTAGATTATTGAGCTTCACATTTAGATTTATACCTCTGAATTTGAGTTTAAATTCCTCTGGGTGGTTGCAGATTGGAAGAGTACATAAAACAATTACCAGTCGTACATCATAGTCGATTCGGTTGACCGTTTTTTCCCTTCTTTGCTACAACTTTTGACCTTGTACTTAGCCAAGATAAATCAATATAAACAGCAAAATTCTTGGTTTTGGCTATGATTTTCCAAAGTTTGCAATCAGTAATGTGTCATATATAAAAGAAGGTCACTAGCAGATTTGGCATTTTGGAATCCATATCAGAAATCACTGCAAAGTGGGTGATTCATGGCATTAAAGAAGATAATCGTTAATAATAATTTTCTTTACTGTAGAAATGTTGGAGGCAGAATGTGTCAGAATGGTCTCCTATCTTCTAGATTAATTATTCTTTGATTTTTATGATATTAAATTTCCTATTTTATAATAATGAGAGACCCCCAAGTATATCCTTGCCTGATATTTCTGATATAAATTGCCAATTTTATTGAATACCTTAAACCGTTTGCAGCAATATATAATGTTTGAAAGGAAACTATAAATGAATCATAAAGTTGTTTATACTTGTGTCTTTATATGTGATTATAGTGAAAAGGAAACATCAGATTTAACAATTTCAATTCCATGGGGATTATTTGTTGTAAAATCAATATATTTATTACAGGTTATCAAGTGAAATGTCAGAAAATATCAATAGAAGCATTCTTTTAGTTTTACTTAATATAGTCTCAGCTATAATAAACAAAATAGTTATGTTGAGCTTTCTTTTCATTTTTTTTTTTTCTCTCTCATGTTTATATGTAATTTTTAGAAATATCTGCTTCAGAAGAAGAAACATAAGGAACGTCTCAAATTTATGACCAAACAAAATCTAGCAAAAGTTTGAAAATTATATAGTAACTGACATGATTTTTTTTCTTTTTTTTTTTCCTTTTATTGTTACTGCAAAGATTTGTTCTTGCTTTGCTTTTTGATAAATATATATTTCAAACTCACATATAATAAGTGGTTTATAAATTGGCATTTTTAGTTGTATTTCACTGTTGTTGTTTATTAAAGTTTACAGATATTACATTCTGCTCCCATTATGTTGTAAATCCATTCCTATGCTTTAGATATGTAGGAATCTTTTATATTTCTGCTGTGATCAATGTGTAATAGAAAAGATAGAGAATAGATTGTGTTAGTTCCATCCAGATACAATATTAGAATTAGTATTGAAAATCATGCATGACATATTCAGCATTGGCAGAAATTCTGTGAACTGTAATGAAACTGTGAACTGAAGGATAGACCCATATTCATGTTGGTAAAGAAGCTTCGATGCCATAATCTATGATAAGCCTTCCAAATATCTCAGGGTCATAGACCATTTGCAATTGATATATAAGTAAAGGGCCACTGGAAAATAGTAAGGAAAGAGATTCTAGTTGTTTGGCGAGGTTAATAATAGTTTCTATCTGCTTAGATATGTTTAAAATCAAAGAATTTGATAGCAAGATGGTGGGTGAAAGGTTATATTTTTCTGAAGGTAAAGAGGTCACAGAGTTCTATTTTCCAACATTTCCGCAGAGATATTTGTGAACAGAGCAGCGAAAAATTAAAAGAGTTTGCAAATAGCTGGGAATAGGTCACAGATGTAATGTTTGATGGTTGTCTACCTGATTCCAAATGGATTAGCAGATTTATTAGTTTTGAAGAAGTTGGTTTTCTGAGCATTGTATTGAGAGTTTAGGCATAGTATCAGGATAGCAATTATAAAGATGATTTTATGGTTCTTTATGGGAAGTTAGACATAAAAATATTAGGTAACATCTGTAAGTTTAGTGTTTGCAATGTTTCTATTCAATTAGGATTGAAAAGCACTACAAACTACCAAGCATTATAAGGTTATATTATTAGAAGAAAAGGATATTCGCAGAAGTCATAAGAAATTGGATTTTACAACTGGATATTTGGATATCAGAATCCAAATGTGTATTATTGTTGTTGGAACATTACATCAGACAATTTTTCCTTATCATTTTCTCTTAGCTAATATAACACTGAAGCATGGCATACTATTCCAATTAAGTTAGTTACATGTATAAAGCTTTGAAAGATTTTTTATTATCTCTTAGAATATAAACTGACTTTTATAACCTGACAAATTTTATGCTTATGTTTTCATCTCTTTGAGTAGAGGAAAACAAGGTTTTCATTCCGTAACGTTCCTACACTAATTAACTCTGTATTCGAAGAGTTCTGATAATCAAATGTCACAGCTTCTTTAGAATGAAAAAAAATCTGATATGTGATACATACTCTCAGCAGTAACATATTCTTCAAGTATTCACGAATGCACACCATAATAATCCAAGTCCTTGAAGTTTAATTAAGCTATTTATCAATAGTTTTTATTCATATTCAGTTGCAAAATAACATTTAAATCCCTACAATGTTATTGATATATATGAAGGGCAGAGAATTTGCAGCATCATTAAACCATCATCCAAAATACCTTGTGGTGTTAAAATCCTGCTCATGTTGACTTTGCTATTCACTCTTCTGCTGTTAAGAAAAGTACTTGTAAAAATATTTGATGGTGGGGGTGTGATAGTATTACCTTTACCATCCTGCCAAAATCCTATAATAACAAAAGAAGGCACATGGAGTAGTGGTTACGGTGTTGCACTCATAAAAGCAAGGTCATGTTTTTTATATCCTTCTATCCGTCATGAAGCGGGGATAGACACAACTGTCTTCACATGATGTACTTCAAATTACTTCACTAAACATGATACTCCAATAAATACAAACTCCAAATGATCTCAATGACTTTCTACGACTTCCCCGTCTCAACTAATATGCTACTCTTTATAAGAGTTCAGCTAGTCCATTCTTCCAATCCCACAGGGTGTCAATGACTTTTGTCACAACATCTCCCTCTTTGAGATTTACTTCATAGGAAAGTTTAATATTTCTTCCGTTTAGGCATGACTTCCAACCGTTCCGTTTGCCAGTCCTAAAAATGTTTGTAAGGCCCCTATATTAGTCTGAGGAGGCATATTTTTAATCGTGTCTACCTCCAACAGGTTAGATAATTATCCATTTCTGTCAATGATCTGACCTAAATATCTTATTTCTGGTAAGAAAAATTTATACTTTTCTTCACTCAAAGTAAAGCTGTAATCCTTAATTTTTTTCAAATAAGTATTTTACATGTTTGATGTGTTGATCCCTGGATCCACTTTTAATGAGTAGATCATCCAGATATGGAATTGCAAATTCACAGTCCACTAACATTGCATCCATAATCTGTTGAAAAATCGCTGGTTTGACTTTTAAACCAAATAGCAACCTGTTGTACTTATACAGTCCTTTATATGTGCCAACTATTAGATACTTCAAGCATTTATCGTCTACTCTAATTTGCTAGTACACATCAGAGAGATCCAATTTAGAAAATTACTTTTCACTGATTTTTTTTTCTGAGACACCTTTTGCAATTTTTAAAGTTTCCATTAATGTAGGATTTCCTATTTTTTTGCCATGTGTCAGAGTTAATTGTAATATCACTGCCTGTATCTAGCTGTTGCTTTATTTTCACATTATTAATTTTTATGTACACAAACTTTCTTTTGTGATCCTCGCCTAGACTTTCTGTTGAGAAAACCTTTCCAAAATTTTTTGCGTTTGACCTTTTTTCTTTCTTATCCGTTACAGATCAACATGCATGTATGTGAGAGTAATCCTTTTCTTTAATTTTATTTGCATCATGTTATCCAGTAACGATTCTCTGACATTCCTCTGCCACTACCTGCAGTCAAACTCTAGTCTTATTCTAATTTTGTCAATATCCGGGGACATATCTCTGCATCTTTGCTTGCAGTAAACCCTTGAACAAAAATTAGACATTTGCATTCCTCTTTGAAGATTTCTTCGTATCTTCGGAAACATGCAGAAAAGTAATGCCTTCTTCTGGATTATAACTAAATTCTACAATTACATTAGGTACGCCATCTGCCGAGAACGAACCTGAAGTATTTTTGGACGTCAATATTAATTCCAGCAACTGTTGGTATTGTTGTTGTTGTTGTTGCTGCTTTAACAGTTGTTGCTGTTGCTGTTGCAACTGCACCATGGAGGCTAATAAGTCTTCTATGTTAACTAATTTTCCTTTGATTTTGTATCAAAAGAAAATACTAACATGTGATGTAAGCTTCAAATGAAATCGTCACCACTTTTATATCCTTCTATATGTTGGATATACAGATTTCACAAAGTGGGGATAGACACAATTGTCTTCACACGATGTACTTCGTATTACTCCACTAAACATGATGCTTCAATAAATACAAACTCTCAAAGATCTCAACGACTTCCTACAGCTTCCTTGAACTCTCAACGACTCATACAACTTGCCCCGTCTCATCCTATATGTTACTCTTTATAAGAGTTCAGCTTGACCATTCTTCCAATTCCACAGGGGTGTCAATGACTCTTGCCCCAACATGGTTTCAATTCACAGACTAGGCAGTGCATTGTGTTCTTGTGCAAAATATTCCATTTCACATTGCTCCAGTCCATTCAACTATAAACGTGTAATGTTATGATGGACTGGTTCCTATTCAGAGGAAATATTGTGATGCTGGTAACTTTTATGCCATGGAAACTATGTAACCAGCCCTTTGGGCCTGAGGACTGGTGACAGTAATGTCCAGGGGTTGTTGTTGATGATGATGACACTCTCCAATAATAAATGGCCTGGTGCCAATGGTAAGAATTAATTTGATTGCTACTTAGGTAATAGACTTTGAATTTTATTAGGACAGCAAAATGGAATATTGCGATATATATATATATATATATATATATATATATATATATATATATATCTGTGTGTGTGTGTATGTATATCCCACCAAATATCCCAATGTTCCATTTACATTATTAAAAGTCTCTCTCTCTCCAAAGATATTAATGACTTAAGGGAAGTGAATTGGTTCCAACTGAAAATTGAAAATGATTCACAAACTTGTCTCTCTGAGAGCTCACTGTTACATTAAGTTGCTTGTACAATTGCTACTTAATGTATGTAACATTATTGAAAACTACTTCTAGTAGTTTTGAGATAGCTTATTTTCACTGACCAAAAGATTTCTTTTTCTATATATATAACAGAAATAAAATTATGTGAAAATGTCTTAGATGATCAAATTTTAAATGTTCTATTCTAAGAGTTTAAGAAATTTCAGTAATGCCAGTTTACCATCAAAATAAAACAGCTTTGAAGAAAATAGCAAAATCAAATGAACAAAACAAAAACAAAAACAAAATAAAAAAAACACAGTCAATAATGAAATAGATATAGTAAAAGATTTATTAAAATCAATGCTAGATAGAGGTGTGGATGTGTGGTTGAGATGCTTGCTTCCCAAATATGTGATCTCAGGTTCAAACCCATGGTGTGGTATCTTGAGCAAGTGTCTTCTCCTATGGCATCTGGCTGAACAAAGCCAGTGGGTGGATTTGGTAAACAGACATGTGTGTGTGCGTGTGTATGTGTGTCTTGACATCATATGCTGGTTGTAAACAAGGACCATAGTCATACAGACAGTGTTGTTTCTTTGCAATCTTCCTTGAAAAGCATGTTTGGCCATAGGGTAATATAATCTTGTCTGGAAACCAGTGAGGGTTGATGATAAAAGGACCATTCCGCTATAAAAAATCTGCCTCAATGAATTCCATCTTACCCATGCAAGCATGGAAAAGAGGATATTAAATAATGATGATGAATGAGAGGCTCTTAATGTAATTGTCTTATCTACCAGAAATAACAGCCAAATCTTTCTAAAACCACACACCGCTGTCTTGGACAAAACAGGGACACATTGGATAACGTAGTCCTCAATACAACATTATCTCTGCCACAAAAGATGTATGGTGATGGGTACACTGCTTTTGATCATATGTTTTCTTGCTCAGAAGCGGCCAGGGGCTCTAAACAAAAGCAACAACACTGACATATCTAAGATTAGTTTTTTATGTTAAATAATGATTTGTGTGCTGAGTAAGAGGTGATAAAGGATTTGGATTCCTTTGAATAGATTTTCCTTAAAACTTTAGATTTAGGTTAAGTTCACACAGTATGGCACATTGGAAATGCTATAGGCATAGATTGACCAATGCCTTATGAGTAAATTTGGTGTTTGGAAACTGTGGAAAGCCTGTCGTGTGTGTGTAGATTTAGGTTAAGTTCACACAGTATGGCACATTGAAGATGCTATAGGCATAGATTGACCAATGCCTTATGAGTAAATTTGGTGTTTGGAAACTGTGGAAAGCCTGTCGTGTGTGTGTAGATTTAGGTTAAGTTCACACAGTATGGCACATTGGAGATGCTATAGGCATAGATTGACCAATGCCTTATGAGTAAATTCGGTGTTTGGAAACTGTGGAAAGCCTGTCGTGTGTGTGTGTGCATATACGTGTGTATGTATGAGTGTATCTTTATGTCTGTGTTTGTCCCCCACCACCCCTTGACAACCAGTGCTGGTGTTTTTATGTCTCTGGGACAGGGACCAGTTGAATAAGTACTAGGCTCAAAAAAGAGATAGGCACTGCAGTCAATTCATTTGATTAAAATTCTTCAAGGTGATTCCTCGACATTGGCTGAAGTCTAATCATTGAAACAAAATAAGAAGTTTGCTTCCCAGCCACATGTTTGCTGATGGTCTGTGCTGATAAATCCTCATAAGTATACTGAACTGTGAGAATCCAAACGATGATTTGTGCTTAATATGTCCCAGCATACAGGAATTCTTGATCTTGGAATTACTCTGGTTTATAAGTCTACTCACTCAGTGAACAATGAATGATGAGAATCCTAACGATGATTTGTGTTTAATATGTCTCAGCATACAAAATTACTTGATCTTTATTGGAATTATTTTGGTTTATAAATCTGCTCACTGAGAACAGACCAAGGGTTAAACAATAATAGCAGTATAACTGTGTTATAGTTCTAAAATATATCATTTGACATTTGCCACCAATTTTCTTTCTTTTTTTGTTTTTTATTCTCAATGTCAAGGAAGGATGTTTCTGCAACAAAAAAAAAGTAAAACAAAATGTAACAAAATAAAAAAAAAAAACATGTCAGCTGTTCTAGTATAAAGCAGCCAATTCTATTAGTTAAATGGGTATCTATAGGAGAACCTCATAACTAAATTCCAGTCAGCTGTAGCAAAAAGTGACTAGATTCTTGTCAGGTGCTGCAGTAATGTGAATTTGGGAGAGGGATTTACAGCCAAATTTCTTTGGATATTTGTTGCTTATTGCTGGCTCTGTGGTTGTTATTGAATTCTTAAAATTTCTGTCATGGAAATGCAGGAGTTTAGTCCTCAGTCTAATTGACTGTTTTCTTTTCTTTTTTTTTTTTGTTGTTTTTGTCATCGTTTATATTATATTTGTTTCTTATTTATGTTTTGTTTATTTGTTTTACTTTTGGTAACCCAACAGGTATCAAATTTTATCAAATTTACTTTTCTGATAATGAAAAAATTGAACTTGTGCATCCCAAAGGCATAAGAAAATGAGTGCTTATTTAATAAAGAAAATGTTCCAGTATTCATGTTTTGCAAAGCCACCACTTTGAATTTCCAAAATTCTTAGAGCAGAAAACTAATCAAAAAACTTTTCTAATTTCCTTTCTGAAACTCCATATGAAAATTATTTCTTTAGGGAGAGACTAACAGAAGCCACTTTACTTCTTATCTTATTTTCATCTTGCAAAAGCCATATTTTATGCCTTGTAATCATTTTTTGAATATGTTGTTTGGTCTATGCTGATACCATGTAAGATACCTTGTAAAGTTTGTCATTCACCAGCATAAAGCAGTGCAGAGAAAGGGAAATAGATTCAGAGTCTGTGTGAAGAAACTGGAACCGCCAAATTACTTTCTTTACATGTAGATCACAGGTAGCTAATAATCACTGTAAGAATTCAAAATGAAAATCATGGCTTGGAACTTTTCTCTTTCAGATGAGTTCACAACTAGCTCAACTTTATGGGCCATTACACTTTGTTTCTAATTTATTTGCTGATACCCTTGTTTTTTTTGTTTTTTTTAATAAGTTTATAAAGGGACAGAAGTCTCGGAGTATAAGAAAACATTTGGTATAGATACTGCAATTAATAATTCTATGAGGGGCAGTAGAAAGTTCCTGATGGCCTAAATTTGTGATACAGCTCAGATTTTCAATTGTGGTCATTCATTTCAGTTCTAGAGTAAATGCCTGTTAGAAGAGGACATAAGCATTATAGGATTTTGCTTCCTTTCCTTCATAGATCTCCTGTTTATATATAAACAAATGCGTTTGAAGATTTAAAGTTAATATTTGCTCAGCTACATCAACAAAAATGTAGCTTCAGACAAATGCAAGTTTAAGGATAAAAAGACAGGTTTGTGTTTCTGAAACAAACAATTGTAGCTGCATTTTTTTCAGTTCTGCAAAGCGAATATATATCCTGACCCATTAGCTCTCTTGTAATGCATCATTTCTGTCATTTGTGTGCAATAGCTTAAGTATATCTCAAGTGGGAAGGTTATATTAAATTCCCGTTTTCATACTGACTGCTGCATGAAATCACTGTGTGTCAAAATAAAAATTGACAACTATGCATCTTATTCCAGCTACTTGTATGCTACACTAACCATATTTCTAGTTCTATAAATGCATATAATAATATAAATGATAATAATGTTTCTTTATTTTTCCTTTAAGTTTTTGAACAGAAAATATCCATCTAGAAATTTATGAATCAAAGTTTTTCTTTATTTTAAATATATTTTATATAAACATTCATTTGTAATTGCTGAGGTGATAAAGCCGGATGGCTCTGACTACCCTTCATATGACATAATCTGTAAAGCATCGCTTCGAAATTGTTACTATCTTGCCACTATTGCTATATATCATAATAGATCATGGCATTTCAGCAATATCCAGCTTAATTCTTACTTAAGCTGTAAGGGAATTAGAAAATTCCAATTCCTATCAAATATTGCATAGCTATATTTTACTTTTTCATAACTTCCAATGACCACTCTCACAAAACTTACAGTGACCACTCAGTCCATTATCAAATAGGTGGCTTCCATCTGTAAGAAATCAGATGGACTTAATGTGCTTCTCTGCAAGATTTTGATCAGAGATCTATGATATTTTTAAAGGCAGTGACAGATTTGCTTCCACTTGAATACATTGATCACTCAAAGTATAACAGAAGAAATTCTGCTTGGAATTTCTCCAATACAATCATTTCCTATCGAAGGAAATATGATTAAAGATTTTAAATTTTTCCTTAGTATTGGTATTGATAAATACTTTGGTCAATGCAGATTCACTTTACCGTAAATTGAGCACACTCTGAAAATTTATGATTGCACCAAAAGAAAATGGATTGCATATGGACTTAAGTAGATTGATTTTATAATTTGGAATGGGAGATTTAG
Organism: Octopus bimaculoides; assembly: GCF_046866305.1. Taxonomy (NCBI): domain Eukaryota; kingdom Metazoa; phylum Mollusca; class Cephalopoda; order Octopoda; family Octopodidae; genus Octopus; species Octopus bimaculoides. Next base: position 12,824,342 of record NC_142937.1, read on the forward strand.
ATGCTTCCTATGAAAGGCTTTTGATTTCAGATACAACTGAAAGTGTGATTTACTTGAAAAGTGTAACCATTAAATGTTAATGAAATATTACTTCTGTATTCATCTAAAGAAATGAGGGTGGAGGAGTGGAGTAAAACAATGTTTCAAATATAATTTTATCTTTATTGGTTAACGTGTGGCATGTAGAGTTGAAATAGCCATATAGGGAAGATATTAAATTACTAACTCTAATTATGTGAGATCATTTTCACTGAAATCATTTCACTGTACCTGTGGGTAAAATGCATCATCATATGAGATGCATTTCCTGTAATGTTAAGAAATAATTACCATGGATTTCTAGGAAATTAATTGGTTATGCAAAAATGTTATATCCAAGTGGTTATTCAATTTTTATCCATTTAATACTACTGAAGCCAAAGTTTACAATTGAAAATAAAAATCCTAATCCAACAAACTTCATATCATAAATGCCTCTTCTCTTTCTCTGTCTCTTTATCAAACATATATAAATTTATATTCTTTTACTGGTTTCAGTAATTGCGTTGTGACCTCAGTGGGAGATCAACTTCAAAGGATGTAGTTGATTATATCAACCTTATATTAGGACTAGCAATTAATGACATTTGTGGATCAATTAAGAAAGACACAGTTGATGAGGCATGAAGGGAAGTAACTCAGATAAAATACAAATGGTATTTTTTGCACTACAAACTGATTCTGTCTTCCAATGTAGGCATATATATAAATGTGTGGTTAAGAAGTTCACTTCCCAACTACAAGGTTTCAGGTTCCCCCCCCCCCTACTGTGTGGCAATTTTGAAAAGTGTCTTCTACTATGACCTGTAGAAGATTTCATAGATGGGCACAGTAAGACTGCTCCTAAGTTCTGATGAAATGGACATGTCCTATGTCTCCCATAAAGTTTTAAGTCAAGTCACATGAAGGTGAGTTAAACTGTTGTTACACACATATATATATATTCTTTTATTCTTTTACTTGTTTCAGTCATTTGACTGTGGCCATGCTGGAGCACTGCCTTTAGTTAAGCAAATCGACCCCAAGACTTATTTTTTGTAATCCTATTACTTATTCTATCAGTCTCTTTTGCCAAACAGCTAAGATATGGGGACAAACACAGACACACAAATACACACACACACACACATTCTTATATTCTTTTATTCTTGAACTTGTTTCAGTTATTTTACTGTGGCCATGCTGGAACACTGCTCTAAAGGGTTTTTAGTCATAGAAATTGACCCCAGGACTTATTTTTTGTAAGCCTAGTATGTATTCTATCGTTCTCTTTTGCTGAACCACTAAGCTATGGAGATGTAAACAGACCAACATCAGTTGTCAAGTGATGATAGGGGACAAACACAGACACAAAGATACATACAAATAAATAAATAAATAAATATATATATATATATATATATATATATATATATATATATATACGACAGGCTTCAAATCCACTCACAAAGCTTTGGTTGACCTAAGGTTCCACAAAGTGGGACTGAACCCGGAACCACGTGGTTGGGAAGCAAGCTTCTTACCACACAGCCACATATATGTGTATATATACACACACTTACGCATAAACACTCAATATGTAAATAAGTATGTATATGTATACATATATATGCATATCTATTTGTCTTTATATATATGTACTCATACACACACACACAGACATACATAGATATAGCCAAAATGCCTCAGTACATTTTGTCTCCCATACACACACATATACAGGAACACACATATACTTGAAATATTCAAATATGATTTTGAAGAATATATATTAGTTATAAAATTATAAAATATTTTCATTTCATTTTACAATTGATGAAACACTACATACTATATTAATTAGTTTTTTGACAAAGAAACTGCAAATGTATCTTTGGAGAATTTTCACTATTTCATTAAACTGGAAACTAATCTCAGAACATTCAAAGAATTGCACCAAGAAACAGAGTTGTGAGCGTTTTTCTTAAAGCAAATGTTATTTACTTTTGATAATCTAAAATCAGCTGACAAATACCTGTACTGTAATACCTCAGTTTATGAGACCCCCAGCTTTACAAGTTTTATTTTTCTAGCATAAGATCCAAATTTTGAAGGAAGTGCTAAAGTTTCTACTGCCATAACAAATTCTTCTGTGTGTTACCAAGAAATTTATAGAGATCGTAAAATGGCTTCTTCAAGCAAACAATTCTAGATGTGGTTTTTAAAAAGAATTCTACGTGTCTGTCTGTGAGTGCTTGTAAATCAGTGATCACAAGTCTAGTGTGAATGAAAGGGATTCAGAAAATTATTATAATAATTTTATGATAATTCATTGTAATTTATTATAATTTTATTATAAATGATCTTGACATTATTTTTGCATTACATAAAGTATTCTTTACATTCTACTGTTGCTTTATTGTTATTTATTTATGAGTATTATAAATTTGATGGGTAAAATACTTTTCTGGAAGCGAATTACAATTTATAACATTGCTACTATGAGAAATTATTGCTTAATGAGTTTTTGTTAAATGAACGATCTCTGGGAGCAAATGAGCTTGTATATTGAGGTATTACAGTATATCATTTTTGTCAATTGTTATTTTTCCCTTATGTGTGTGTTGTAGGAAATGGGAGTGAAGTAGAGCAGTTATGTGTTCCAGTGTTTATATATGTATAAATAAACATCATCATCGCCACCATTTTAATGTTTGCTTTTCCATGCTTGCATGAGACAGACGGAATTTTTTGAGGCAGATTTTTTATTGCTGGGTGCTCTTCCCGTTGCCAACCCTCACATGCTTCTCCATGGCCTGATATGTTTTCAAAGAAGCAATTCCCATTTTAAACTATCGCATGATATAAAGACACAGTGACATAAGCATACACACACTCAGGCTGTCTCTCCCATTACCCCTTAATGGATGTGTTTCAACATTTACTTCCTTACTCCCATGTAAAAATATACACTAAATAATCATTATAAGTAAAAACTCATGTCATTATCAAAACTCTACCTTTAAGATAGTGTGTTAGCTCAGCTCTATGTCTGTTTCTCTTATTAAATATATTTAAGCCAAATGAACAAGTTATTCATAATTCTAAAAGGGACCAAATTCGTTTAGAATATACCATATAAATATTCTTTATTTTGAATAATATTTTATATTTCATAACCCATTTTCCTACTTGAAAGTAGTTCAGCAGAGATACGAGTATATAGGTAGAACTTCATTGTTTAAATATTTAGAGAGAAGTAAGAAATATTAAGCAGAAACAATAGGTAAGACAGTTGCTGGAATGGGAGCAGAGTCTTAGATAAATCTATGGAGGAGGAGAAAGCTTTCATTAGAGGAACAATGTAAGCAAGAGAATGTAAAATAAAAGAAAATAGCATTAATAGAGAAACAGGGTGGAAGGGAAGAAATCAGAACGCAGCAGATGTTATCAAGATCTCTTTAAATATTTAGCAACTATAGTAGAGTTAAACCAGTAAAATTAATTTGAAATTTAAATTAATCAATGCAATTTGTAGCTAAGAGTCATATACAAAGGCTTTGTATAAGAGGGGATTTAAGGATAAAATCTATAGTATTAAATCAAATACAACTCAGTAAATCATAGGAATAGAAAAAGAGACATCTGTTGGTTGTTTAGAGGTAGTTATTAATACAAGAAAAATTTTCTTTACGTTACTAAAAAGGTATTTCTCACTGTAGTATAGATATTGATGAATCTTTAATAAAAATATGAAGATTTCGTATTTCACTGCAGTTAATTTAACCCAAAATATAGTCCCTCCTAATCTGGTTTTGATTACTAAGACTGTCCTTACTTTTAACTAGTGCAAGCTCTTTGTTTCACACATCCTAACTCTAACTACTTGAAAAAAGCCATTGAGTATCAAAATGATAGAAATACTACAAATACCACCAAATAAGAACCTTCTATAAAGCAAGCTGTTCTGTTGATTCGGATCAACTGGAACTCTCATCATCAAAACCGATGGAGTTCCATAAATGCTGATTTGCTACCTGACAAAGTTGTTCATTTTGTGCTCTGTGTATGAGATGTGTAACAGCCATCTAGGGAGAAGAAGAAGAAGAAAGAAAAAGAAACCATGGGTCTTAATGATATACAAACCTTGTAACTATTTGGCTGTTATAGATATGTATGAATTATGCCATCACTAATGCATTTCAAAATATCATTTATTGCTATTACTTGATAGCAACTGGTCTCTGCTCTCTTAATTTTTTTTTTTTGAAACCTTAAGACATAGTTAAAATATTTCTTGGTGGGTTTTTTTTTAATACTGTGATCTGCTCCCGTAACTTTGCAAAATTATTTTACATATCTTCTATTTACATTACTTCTTGCCATAACTGTTATAAACACTTATCTTTCTTAATACAAATAATCATTAAATTCTTGCATAACCACATTAATATCTAACATATCTTTCAAAATATTTATCAAAAACAAATTTTAGCTTATTCTAGGTCTAAACTGAGTTAAATTGATTAATGTAAATTTCAAATTAACTTTACTGTTTTAAAAGTGCTATATTTGCTGAATATACGCAAGAAAAAACTTTGGCAACAATCACTGCTCTTTGATTTGTCACCCACCACTTCTCTAGTTGTTGTTACTCTTTATTTGATTTACATTCTCTCACTCACACAATCTCCCTTATTAAAGCTTTCTCCTTGTCTATAAATTTATCTATGTCCTTCTTCCTTCTGTCTCTAAACTGAATCTGTTTAATATATCCATACATCCACATCCACACACACACACACACACTTTTGGTTGTTTCTGCTTTTCCTCAAATTTTATTTATTATTTATTGACTCTTTACTAATGTATATATATATATATATATATATATATATATATATATATATATATATATATATATTACACATACATCAGTACTTTGTAGAGAAGACATATTTATCGAAGTTTACTGAAATTTAGGCTTTTTTTTCTTCTTAATTTCAACTGAATTAATTTCACTTTTAATAATTTTCAATTAGTTTGCTAAATTTACCAAACAAATTTTCTTTCCATTAACATTTAATTTAAAATAGTGACAAACTATTTATGTTGAAATAGTAAAAATTTTCTTCTTGATTAATTTCATGGATTTATTAGATCTAAACAAGTTTGTTTTTCCTGCAAGAAGGCAATTTGTTTGTCAATGACAATGTGAACATTTGTCATAATATTTGATATCACTTACAAGACTGCTAAATTCCACCAAATCAAAAATGTCATGAAAAATATAAAAGAAGAGCACTCAGAGATCACAAACCTCCACCAAGGCAACACCAACGTTCTCTCAACGATTAGCTGGAGATGATTTTTGAAATGAGAATATCTGAAATAAACTTGACTGCTCTCACAAAGGAGAATACTAAAAATGAACCCAACCGCCCTCAAGAATTTAGTAAAGATATAGGAAAAATAATCCCGAATCCTTGTCCAGTACTAGATCGATCCCAAAATCTAATCAGTTCAAGCCAGTTATGAGGCCAAACATCCCTAACAGTTTCATCCGAAATTCTTGAGATATCTTGTCCATGAAGAAACAAACAAAGAAACACGACTGAAAGCAATACCTCCACCTTTGTTTAGGTAGAGGCAATAAAATGGCACTAACAGCAATATGAAATATTGAGAGGATGATCACTGCTAAGGGCTTACAAAGGATCTTGTAATCTGGTTGGATAGTAAGAGTTATCTGCTTACAGAGATGTTGTATGATGACACAAAGAAACTTGACAGGTCTATTGCTGCACACCTCTGACATCTCTAGGGTATAGATTCTGGGAGTAGGGGATGTGTAGATATAACCATTTTGGGGCAACCTATTTGGCATCACTAATTTGATGCTGTCCTATTACACATTTTAATGTTTCCCTGTCTGTCTGTCTCTCTTTCTCCCCCTCTCTGTGTCTGTCTCTCTTTTGCACTTTCTGTCTGTCAGCCAGCCCCTCTCTTTCTATCTCTGTGTCTGTCTATTTGCCTCTCTCATTGTCTGTCTATCTATCTATCTATCTATCTATCTCTGCTAATGTATGTGAGCACATTTCTCTGAATATGTATGGGGAGAGAGAAAGTGTTTGTCATTTATGTTCAGTTAATGAATTTAAAGTCTTTCTCACTTCCTCTTTCTTTCTCTGACTCTTTCTATCTATATTTCTGTGTGTGCATGCACACGTATGCGTGAGTGTGTGTATGCCTCCAGTGCCAAACAGTACTGCCACCAAATCAGGCCGAATGTCCAGTGGTGTGGTGTTCATTTTGTTAAGATGGTAGTCTGTGATTTGAGGGTGATTTGACTAATATTTTATTTAAATAGGTCTAGCAATCATTTAGAAGATTTCTCATCAAACCATGGAATTTTTTAATGTGTGTGTGTGTGCTCATGCATAAACTGCTAGTTTTTATAATGGTTCAGTTGGTTTAATTTCCCTGATGTACTTATGATGGTATTGTTCTAGCATGGCCGCAGACCAATGACCAGGACAAGCTGATTATTCCATTTTTACCTCCATTATTTGCTACACACTGATTTTTAAAAAAAATTTTGTTTGTGTCATCAACTGCGGTTTGTGAAACTTTTCCTTGGTATTTTTGGTTTATCTTTTTTTTATTTCTTTATTTTTTTTCCTTTATGAAAAGAATCTCATCTAACACAAGATCATTCAGTTTATTTTAGCCTCATTGCTTCCCTCAGGCTTCAATACAATATGTTTACTCTCCAAGATGTTCTATTTAATCTTTTGAACAAGCTTCTCATTCATTCATAGTTTCCTGTTTAGTTCTTCTGGAATTTTGAGTTATTGGCTTTGAATTGGATTAAGCAGCTGCTGCTAGAATATCTTCTGCAGAACTAGTGTAAACCCTATTGAATAATATTTGGTTTGCTTGTGTACATTTTTTCTCAAAGAATAAAAGACTGCAAAAGAATAATAAAATAAATCACACATAGAAAAAAAAAAGCATTTTTTTTTTTCAGTTGGCATTTGATATAGAGCTTACCATGTCATTGTTGTTAGTATAGCTTTTGTTTGAGTAATATCTTTTACAGCTGAAGGCCCTTCTAATTGTTAACCATTCAGCCGTGAAGTTGGATCCGTATCTTTTGCCAGCCAGTCTGTCCTGCTCAGGCAATCAGAGTTACATGCCTTGTCCAGATGTAATACAGCTTGAACACGCAACCACATGTTGTTTTCTTTTTGTTTTGATTTTGGTTTCTTCTCCCCCACCACCACCACAATAATGTTGTAACTTAACCCTTACATTCTTTTACCAAGCATTTATACCTGCTGTTTTGTCTGCAACAGAAACACGGCTGACAAATCTATCGATATTTCAATTCTCTAACTGTTGTGGGAGTCGGGGAGGATATCATATATTTTGAAGAGAATTATATTTTACTAAAATTGACAATAAAGAAGTATTAGCTAACCAATAGAAATATTATACAAATCCTTTTGAACATTTGTCATTGATGTGTATGCCTGTTTTCAATAATACCAAAGAAATGTTTTTATTCAATTCCGAGTTGATACTATTTAACTGAAAACAATAAAATATCACCACCTTAAACTGTATAAATAATAGAAAATATTATATCATAAGGAATTTATTTTTAACAGTTTTGAAAGCACTATTACATACGCAGTAAATTCTGAAATGGATAAAATAATAAAGAATTTTATTAAATAAAATTGCGAATGTTTGTATGAACTAAAACAGAAAATTGTGTTTAAATTGATATTGGCAATATTTCTCTATTTCCTGTTTTGCTTTTTTTAAATTTTTTTTTGTTAATATATTTGCTAGGAGAGAAAGTAGTTCCCTTGAATTATTACAGAGCCTCCATGACTAGTGGGAGGTAGAGAGGGAGGTATTCTTAAAGTAAAAACCTGGCCCAAGGGCTTGCAGCAGAGTGGGTTTTGCTTCAGGTAGGGTTGTTTTAGCAGCATTATAGGCCCCTGGGCAAATCAATGCACTCGGCCCTATAGTATTTATTGAAAGCAAGCAATGACAAACATCGATTAGAATTGGGTGCCTAGATCTGTGTGGCCCCCAGGCAACTAACTACCCTGTGTGGTCATGTCTTATGATACCACCGGTTAGAGACACCAACGATGTCAAGGAGTAGTGTTTAACAAGTTGTTGGGATAACTCTAACACCAAAGCCAGCCATGATGAGATTTGAATTCAGAATGCATTGAGCCCGAACAAATATTAAAAATATTCTTACAGTACTGCTCTAGTCCACTGCTGGGGGTTAGTATTTTTGTATTTTTTTTTTATCATCCCTTAAAAGATAAAGTTAAAGTTAACCTTGGCATGATTTGAACGCAAAGAGCATAGTGTCTGAACAAATAACATGATGCGTTCTGTCTCATACTCTTACAACTTTGTCAATTCTTCACAAGTTTTTCTTGATTCAGTAAAATTACTGTTTTGAATATTCTCGAGGATTGAAAATATGATCATCAAAATCCTTTCATTCATTGTTTCAAAAACTACGCAAACTAAAGGTGCTGTACAATGAAATTGAACCTGCATCTCACAGCAGTAAAGCAAACTAGTTAATCACTTTCCTATGTCTTGTTGCCTCAGTCTCTCTCACATTCTCTCTTAATATACATAGATACATACATACATATGTATATATATATATATATAAATATATATATATATATATATATATATATATATATATATATATATATATATATATATATATATTGAGTATAGGATCGTTAAAAGAAAAACATACCCAGACCAAATTGATTTCAGTACTTAATGGTATGCTGTAGAGTAATCAGTAATGTGGTTGCCTGGCAAGTGATAGTTATGTGATATGAGTCCCAAATCCAGGGTTTTCTCTCAAATTTCTGCTTTATCGCTTCATGTTGAAAATCATATCAGTTAATAGATTCATGGAGTGTTCATATATACATAGTCAGATAAATACATATATACATGTATGTGTCACCCATGTTTTCACTCTCTCCTTGTGTATGTGTTTGTATGTGTATATATGTGCATATGTATGTATATATGAATATATATGTATATATATACATGTGTATATATATATATATATATATATATATATATATATGTGTGTGTGTGTGTGTGAATGTGTGTATATATATGTATATATATGTGTGTGTGTGTGTGCATATGCATATAAACATATATACATACATATATATGTGTGTGTATGTAAACATATATATATTTATACATATGTATATATATATATATATATATATATATATATATATATATATACATATACATAGCTTTTTGTGAATTGAGAATTTTCATAAACAAAGTGTATTTTTTATGCCTACACTTCTTTTTCTTTATGTGGAATACATAACAGTATTTTGCAGTTCTGTTAACTCATTGGAAATCAGATATATGAAGGTTCTATCTACTAACCAAATATTTCTTCTGAGTGATAAATGCCAAACAGAAATTTTTTTTTTTTTTTTTTTTTTTTTTTTTGCATAAATTAGCATTTTGTAAATTGAAAAAAAATGTTTGTAGTAGGTCTAGGCTTGGCAGCATGGTTAAGAAGCTAGCTTTGCAACTGTTTAGCTTTGGATTCAATCCCACGGCATGGAACCTTGGTTAAAAAGTATTTTATCTTAGCCCCAGGCAACCAATTCCTTGTAAGTGAATTTGCTTGACTGAAACTGTGTTGGAGATTCATCATGTCTGTATATAAGTGTGTCTTTGTGTCTGCATTCATCTCTCACATCCTGCCAGCTTGACAACTGATGTTTCTTTATGCCTCTAACATAGTAGTTTGACAAAAGGGACCAATAGAACAAGTACCAGAATTTTAAAATTAATTTTTAGGGTCAAGTTGTTTGACTAAGCCTTTCGAGGTGGGACCCTAGCGTGACCACAATCCAATGACTGAAACAAGTAAAAGATGAATGAAAATGTTGCTAAATAGAAAAACTTTCACATACAAAGAAATATTTATGCACCTTTAGCTTTTATAACCCACTTCAGCATCATAACATCTCTACTCATTTGTATCTCTCATCTGTCCTTTTTATCATGTATATTATCTTCACTAGTTTTGGTCCCACACTAACTAATCTATTCTCTCTAGAATGTCACCCATGTATATCCTACAACTGTTCAAGTAGAATATCAATCCCATTAATCTCACGGCTCACAGAGGGTCTGTGAAAATTATGAAAACATCCCAGAAGAAATATGTTTTAAAATGTCATTATATTGACATAAATTTCAGAAATGTGAGCTCTTTGGAGATTCAACTGTTTATTCATAAAAAAAGGTGATTTGGTCAGATTATCTTTAAGTAAAAGTCTCTCTAGCATATTGCACTGTACTAGTCAGTAAGTCAAGTCATCATTAAAGCAACTGTTCTATAACATATAACACTGTATGTAGTAGATCTGTCTAATCATCTTTAAGGAATCTATTCTGACATAAAGCATGATCTTAAATAGGTAGGCCAACTCATCTTTGAGCCAACTGTTCTGACATATTATATGTAGTAAGTAGGTCAACCCATCTTTGACCCAACTGTTCTGACATAGTGTTGTCTTTGGTAGTTAGGTCAAGTCATATTTGAGCCAGCTATTCTGATGTATAGTTTTATCTTTAGCAGATAGGTCAAACCATCTTTGAGCCAACTGTTCTGACATATTTAGTAGATAGGTAGGTCAACTCATTTTTTGAGCCAACTATTCTGACATATAGTATTATCTTTAATAGGTAGGTCAAGCCATATTTCAGTCAGCTATTCTGATGTTTAGTTTTATCTTTAGTAGATAGGTCAAACCATCTTTGAGCCAATTCTCCTGACATATAGTTATAGGTTGGTCAAGTCATATTTGACCCAACTATTCTGGCATATATATTATCATTAGTAGGTAGGTCAAACCATCTTTGAATAAGCTATTTTGTAAGATATAGCACTGCATGTAGTATGTACTTCAAATATTCTTTGAAGAAACTATTCCATAACATATACTGTATAGAGATCTATTAATCTTTGAATAAAGTAATCTGTAGCACAAAGCAGCGTATGTAGCAGGCAAATCCAAGTCAGCTTTAAACCCACTGTTCCATATCATAAAGCATTGAATATAGTAGGCAATCAATTGCTTAGTACCAGAGCATTACAATTGCAATCAATATAAATTGAGCACCAGTTCAGACAGTGTTAACTACATGGTAATTGCATTTCTGAAATCAAAACACACTACAGTTGATTTAGCCTTAAATACTTATACCATGTGGGATGTATATATTACTAAATATTAGACATTGCTGAACATGTTTATGGGAAACCACATTGTAATCAAGTATGACCCAGCCAGACAATTAGAGCTGAACAAATCTACCCAGCAAAGTCTACTTTCTGTTTTCATTCGTTTCCAAACATACTCAGCATGTATTTTATGAATCCCCATGGCAGAAATTCCCAATTAATTGACCTCTCCATGGTTTGAAATGAAACCTCAGATTTTCCTATTTTCCTTTGTCTTTTGCTTGGTTCAGTCATTAAACTGCGTCCATACTGGAGCACCATCTTGAAGTGTTTATTCAAGCAGATCACATCCCCACCCCCAGTATATATTTTCTTTAAGTCTGGATCTTACTGTATCAGTTTGCTTAGCTGAACTGCTAATTTATGGGATCATATACAAACCAACATTGGTTGTCAAATATTGAAGGACAAACACATACACATACACGAATACATGCATGCACACATACAACACACTCTAGAGGCTTCCACAGTTTCCATCTCCCAAATTCACTCGCATCCCTTTAGATGAAATGAGAGCTATACTTTTCTACTCTAGGCGCAAGGCCCAAAATTTTGGAGGAGGAGGCCAGTCGATTAGATCAACCTCAGTATGCAACTGGTACTTAATTCATCGACCCTGAAAGGATGAGAGGCAAAGTCGACCTCAGCAGAATTTGAACTCAGAATGTAAAGTCAGACGTAATACTGCTAAGCATTTCGCCCGGCGTGCTAATGTTTCTGCCAATGTGTCACCTTATAATATGACATGAGAGCTATAGTAAAAGACACTTACCCAAAGTGTTGCACAGTGAGTGGGAATCTGAAACTGTGTGATGCAAAATGAGCTCCTTGACCACAAAACCTTCAATGGTCAATTTACACAACAGTCAAGACATTTATTCATCACTTTATAATTTGGTTTTCTGATTACAAGTTTCAAATTTGGATTTAAATTTGTACTTATGGATATTGTACCTGTGTTTATTATGTTGTAATGGCTTTTTGATATAGAATATTTTCTTTCATTTTCTTATTTACATTTTTTTTTATATTTTGGGGATGGAGTTTTCATAAAAGCTAGTTTTATATTGTTTTCAAAATGTTCTCAGAAAGGAAATTGAGGTGAGAAGAATATGGTTCATGAAGTTTATATTGAATTACAATTTTCTGTTATAAAGTATTTCCAGTTAGTTAAATGAAGTGCAGTACGTACATACGTATATATGTATGTATGTATGTATGTATGTATGTATGTATGTATGTATGTATGTATATGTGTGTTTCTTTGCTTTCATTGTGTATCAGTAGTGTTCAGCAGTAAAGGTTCTATAATAACCACTGCATATATATATATATATATATATATATATATATATATATATATAAATGTGGTGTGTGTGTGTGTTCCATTCTTTGCTACTTCAAACATCATATAATAGAATTATATCCAGTCACAAAATTCTGAAATTTTCCCAGCATGGAAGGATTTTGGGAGAGAAATTTCAGTTTCCACTTATAAAAACCTAATGAGCAACTTTGTACAAATTGGAACTGAATTACATCTTTCAATTCCAAAACATTATTTCTTGTCCAAAGAAACTATTGTTTTTAACTGTATTATTTTCTATTTTATATATATATATATATATATATATATATACATATGTATACGTATATACATGTTGATGTATGGTTGTTGAAGTGAGAACCATTGTGGCGTGATGCCTAAGATTTTCGACTACTGAATTAAATTAGTTGAATCAGCTCATTGAGAGCTATTTAATTTTAGCTTGAAAACCTTGCTAAAAATAAAAATTTTCTTAATTGGCGGTTGTGGATTTGGCATTGAGATTAGTATTCGTTTGTAAAATATCCACTAGTAACATATACATATGTTAAAGCTACGGAACTATTCAACCCATGCCAGCCATAATTTTATCATGGCTTGATTAAGGAGTAAAATAATGTCTGTTACAGCTTCTGGGTATACGTCAATGAAGAGGAAATCTTTGAAAAGATGGCTCTGGCTTTAACTTCTTTGAGTTTAAATGTAACCTACATATTTTTTCTGTTAAAGTATTTCATTTTTAATGTTTGGCACATGACTCAGTGGTTAGAGTGTTGGGCTCACAATCATGAGAAATTGAATTCAATTCCCGGACCAGACTGTGTGTTGTGCTCTTGAGCAAGACACTTCATCTCTCATTGCTCAAGTTCACTCAGCTGTAGAAACGAGTTGCAACGTCACTGGTGCCAACGTCACCTTTGACCTTCTCTAGGATAACATCGGTGGCATGGAGAGGGGAGCCTGGTATGCATGGGCAACTGCTGGTCTTCCATAAACAGCCTTGTCCAGACTTGTGCCTCGGAGGGCAACTTTCTAGGTGTAATTCCATGATCATTCATGACCGAAGGGGCTCCTTAGCTTTACTGAGCAACTCCTTTCGCAAAATATTTGAAAGGAAATATTGTAAACAACTTACTGAATTAAATTCTTATATTTTCTTGCTATAGGAAAGACATGTAGCCTAGTGGTTAGGGGGCTGGGCAGAAGATCATAAGTCAGGGGTTCAATTCCCCAGCAGGGTGATGTATTTTGTCCAAATGCAAGGCACTTCATTTCAGATTGTTCCAGCCTTTCTTCTTTTTACTTGGCAGAAAATGACTATCAGCCAACTACTGGTGCTGCTCTCTCTCTCTCTCATTTTGTTCGTCGCTCTCTCTGTCTTTCTCTCTCTTTCTGTCTTTCTATTTGTCTCCTTATGTCTGTCTGTCTGTCTTTATTTGTTTCGCTGTCTGTCTTTTCTTTGTTTGTCTTTCTCATCTCTTTCTATTTCTCTCTCTCTCTCTCTCTCTCTCTCTCTCTCTCTCTCTCTCTCTATCTATCTATCTATCTATCTCTGTCTGTCTTATTATTTGTCCCTGTATGTCTGCTCCCCACCCCTCTCCCTTTTCCTTACTTGATGTTCCACTACTGGGTCGAGGGTGAGAGAATTATTGAAAGGGTGTCCCTGTCTGCTTGCAATTGCCCAGATACCAAAAACAACTAACAAAAGTAAAGTACAAGCCATCAGAGTACACTCTTTTACAACTGACGCCTGTACTTAAATTTTTTTTTTTAATTTCTGTTTGAAACATTAACATTGGTTATTTTTTCTTTTATTTATTTTACTGGTTTCAGTCATTGGACTGCAGTCATGCCGGGGCACTGCTCTGAAGGGTCTAGTCAAAATAACCAACTCCAGGACTTATTTTTAAGTCTGGTACCTATTCTATCAGTTTCTTTTGCTGAACTGCTAGGTTGCAGGGATTTGAATCAACCAACACCAGTTGCCAAGTAGTAGTAGGAGACAGACACAAAAGCACACACACTAAAACAAAAATTTTGCTTTTTTCATATCATTTGAAACTTGAATTCTTTTGGTATTTCAAAATTAAAATCTTGTGCCTTCTACCATCGGTTACTAGACCGAAAGCTTTTACCTTTCAAACCCTCTCACTTCTTATTTACCATACGGTCTTTTGTAAGGCATGGTGCTTTATTTGCCTAATTCAAACTCAGTGGAAGGGGAACAAACTGATTCTGCTTCATAATTTTAGCAGATTAAATTAATTAAATTCATTGCAGATTCAAATTACCAAATTCTTAACAAATTATCAAATTTAAATAAGGAATTTCTTAGAAGATTCAATTAATTGTTTCTAATTTATGCAAATATCTAAATTTGCAAAGCTTTCAAAACTGTGTGAAATGGATATAGAAGACACTGATAGAGTATTTTAAATTTGATTACATGTTTTTTGGTTGTTATATAAGACAATGACAAACTTGGATATTTTATCTTAGAAGATGCAATAAAAATGTTTTATTTTTTAGTTTTTGGAGGTTTTTCTTGTTTTGTTTTTGCGTATTTATATAATTCTCAACAATTACTTTCAATGAATGATCTCTTGTACATTTCTATAGGCCTTCTTGAAATGCTAATAAGTACTCTTGGAAAAGAAAATTTTAAGCATTAGGTTGTGAAGTACACTAAAAAAATCTTGTCAGTCACAGATATTGCATTCAGTTACTCTCAAAATGATGTATGTTCTAAAATTTTGCAAATATACATATAGATACATATATGCTCACACACATACATATATGTCTGTATGTGTGCGAATATAAAACAAAAACATATATTGATTTGTTTAAATATAACTGTTTAGTATAAGAGAAACTGACTTTTATGGCTTTACTCTCCAATTACCAGTATGATTTATTGCATTATTAAAACCACTTCTCCACAAAATTCAAGCCATACTGTGTGCAATCATCATTGTAGCAATAAAAGAAATTTATCATTTGACAAAACAGGGACTGGGAGGAAGATTAAAAACGAAAACAAAGACAGAAATAAAATACAAAAATATAGAAAATAACTATGCCTGTACATGATTTGAAAACAATGTTTTAATAGCAATACACTGTTTACATTTTATATTTTGACCTGCTCATTGTATTCGTTTAGCGTCGGACTAATACTGAATTTATAATATTCCAGAGTTTCTAACCTTATTTTCTGAATTTATTAATAATTCAGAACCCATTCCACTACGAAGATTTAGTTATATTCTTTAAATTTATATCAATGCTTTAGCCTGGAAACAATTATAGAGGAACATTTGCTGTGTTATATAGAAATTTCTGCAAGAATTATTCCACCTATTCCAGCTTATTCCATGATAGGTCATGAAATTTTCATCTTCCTTATTACATAAAAGAAGAAAATACAATGAAGCTAGTTTTTTCTTTTGTTTTGTTTTTTCAAGCTGTGGGTTACTTTTGTTTATTTTATCAAGGTTTTTAGTAAATTCAGGGATAGTTTTTCTATTAGACATCATACATATTACATCTATTTTGGCATCCATCTTTCTGATGCTGTCATGGGTTGGAAGAGACTTACTGAAGTAATACTCTATGTACAAATGCCCTTCTTGATGCATACTTTATTTTCAAGTAAATCTTTGAAGTGATGTCAAGATGTATACCTTTAAATGTGAATACACCTTAGTTAAGTAATGTTGTTGTTGTTGTTCTTGTTTAATCTCAGGCCAGCTTTTATCAAGCAAACTTAAAATCAAAAGCATTCCAGCCATGATCACCCCATCTTGTTTCAGATTAATTGTATCAAGAGCCATATTGTCCAATGTAATTTTTAATGACATTAGAGCTTAATGTGAAGGATATTTAGCTGCTGTTTCTAGCAGATTATGTGACCACTTTAAGACTTCCTCTTTGTCTTAAGTTCCATAATGTGGATTGCGAAGGTATGAATATGAACAGCAGGAACTATTTACCCAGCTAACTATAGAAACTACTGTTAATATTTCCTTGATAAGATATTAATATTAAGGTGCCAAATTTCTTCCTCCTGAGCAGTTCACAATGGTTCTCTTTGCTGTTTGGCTTCTTATCTAAATTGCTGCAGGTGACAAACACATTTATACCTAATATAATAATGTTGTCTTGAAAAATAATCATGAAATTCTTTTCCCACAGTTTAATAGAATATAGCTAATTATTGATAACTTATTGAAAATATCTTGTGTAAATGTTACACTTCAGCTTGAACTCAAAATACAAATCAGATACTCACTTCTTTTTTGTTATATAAGTTTTTAGTATAGCATATCTTACAAAATAAATACTGGTTCAAAACTTAGGTTGTTAAATTTATTATATCTATGTTTTAAATATAACTTATAGTAATATCTTTTACTGAAGGTTTCTTTTCTCTTATTACAGTTTGGAACAAAAGGTTCAGACCATAAACCACCATTTTAGATGTTTTATAGTATAAACTGTGTCCATCGTATTTATAAGTTCAAATTTGGCCAAGAAGATATTTTTGTCTTGGCTTAATTTTAGGCTTGACAATATATGTCAGTAAAATATGGCCATTGATTCAATCATCTCTGTCCTTCCTACTGTTTCGAAAAGATCTTTGTGCTTAGTCAGAATGTTTATATGCATCAATATGTAAAACTTCTTGACTATAAAATCAAGCATAAAACTATAGAGAGATACACACATGTGCACACACGTACACACACACACACACACACGCATGCACACACATGCATGCACACACACACACACATTTCCATGCAGACACACACACTCACACACACATACACACTCAATCAATGAAACAATAAATTCACTGACACTTTATATGTATAATCATAATTTCAATTATTTGTTTGTATAACTCTGTGTGAGTGTGTGCTGTCTCTCCCTGTCTGTCTGTCTCTCGCTCTCCTCTCTCTATATATATGCGGGTGTGTGCGTGTGTGTGTGCGTGTGTGTGTGCGTGTGTGTGGGTGAGTGTATACACACACACACAATCACAGATGTATGTAAGCATATAAGTATACACATGCATGATTTCATACTCTGAGATTTATACACGCTTTAGTTTTACTTATTTTCTCTAAGAACGGATTAAAATTTAATGTATTAGATATTAAAAATTTAATCTGAAATATCTCAAAATCTGAACATGTACAAAAGAAACAAAACAAAATAAAGGACAAAATGTAAAAGCACAAAGGAAAACATAGCCAGAAATGAATTTAAAAGAAAATTTAACAGCATATTTTGCTTGACTGTAAAGATTTCAAATGTTCATGCATAACAGTTGAAGTTTTATATATGTTTAAATCATCTGCATAAATAAATTTACATATTCTAATCTCTGCAAGTATGAATATACAGTAAACATGGCATAAAATAAGTAAACATAATACAGAATATAAGTAAAATTCTTACAAGTAGGATTAAATTGTGATTGGCAATTTTTGTTTATTTTGTTGAGCTTACATTATAAAATATATGCTGAGCACCTAATCTGCTTGGAAAACATAGTAAATAGGAAGGTTCTCTCTTTGACATATAATGGTAATTTTAATGCCAATTTTAATAGCAGTTGTATCCTACTACATTAACATTGTGAAATAGCAAAGCTTTAATGAATAATGGCTTTACAATTTTGTCTTGTGGATAAGCTTGTTGTTTTTTAGAGCCAGGTCAGCTTGTAAAATCGCAAAGGTCTAATGCAATGTTTCCTAACCTATTTTCCCCCAGGACCCATTATAAATTTCCAGTAAAAAAAAGTATGCCCCTCCGGTGGAATATATAAAAAGATTAATAATTTATGAACTTCACATAATTATATACTTTCCTTAAAGAAATATCTACATTAGGCCATTAGAGTAGCACTATATTTTATCAAGCAAACTTCACACATTATACATGGCCGGAGGGATTGGTTTGACTAGGTTGAGTATAGGTGTAATATGTTTGCTGTGAAAAAACAGATTTTCACAATTCCATGTCCCACTAAAAAAAAAAAAAGAAAACAATTTTGGATCCTTAACCTCACCACAATTTTTCCAACCTCACCAGTGATGTGTAATGCTCCACATCAAGAATCACTGCACTAATGCCTAATGGCTGTTCAGTTTATTTCTTGTAGCTTGGCTGTTGTTATTTTTGTTGTTTATTTAGCACTAGGTCAGCTGTGACTGAAAAATCCATTGATTAGACTATCAAGTAATCACCATCTTGGTACTAGTCTTTTTCAGGATTAGTTTTCAAACAAACAAATGCACCAAAATATTAGCGAAATTTTTGAAGGTGACTACATCTTGAAAACAAAAGAGTTTGCATCCATCCATATAATTCATTTTCCTACACTATGGAACATTCACAAATGTTTAAAATATTCCTCATTTCATTCATCATAGCAACTTCTTTGTCTCCAATTTCAATCCTTACAAAATATTACCTCTCCATAGTATCTGACTCTTGCCAATGAGAAATACTTATTTAGATACGTTATCTAATATGTTCTACTTTTTTTAAGTGGATAGCATAGATTTTTCAGGGGCTTTGGCTGCTCTTACCCGTACCTGAAGCAACCATATGGAGGCTGTTTGACTGGCTTTTATAGAGAGTACTTTATTGGATTTTGTCATTTAAGAACAAGAAATGATAAGCTAAAGTAGTCACAGTCATGTTTCTCTCTATCATATTGGTTTCAAATTTTGCCACAAGGGCAGCAATTTCAGGGGATGGGCAAGTCAATTACATTGACCCCAGTGCTCAAATGACACTTACTTTATCAACCCCGAAAGGATTAAAAGCAAAGTCAGCCTCAGCAAGATTTGAACTCAGAGGTAGGATGAAATGCCATTAAGCAGTTTGTCCTGCATGCTAACTAACCTACCAGGTAGCCACTTTATTTATCCCAATCATATTGGTTTCAAATTTTAGCACAAGGTCAGCAATTTTAGGGAAGGGTTAAGTTGATTACATCAACCCTGGAACTCAACTGGTATTTAATTTATCAATTCTGACAGGATGAAAGGCAAAGTCAACCTCGGCAGAATTTGAACTCAGAACACAGAGATGAACAAACTGCTGTAAGCATTTTGCTCAGTGTGCTAATGATTCTGCCAATTCGCAGCCTTAATTTCTCCTAATCATATTAACAACAAAGGTGTTTAAGCAGGAATTGAAACAGCATTTTTAACTGCTTTTGCTAAGAACTTATCTCATGCTCTTACATAGCTTACTTTCCTTCCATGTAGCAATATAAGTTTCTTCATTAATACTTTCACTTTCACCCTACATGAGGTTACCACCTCTTGTCTGACATTACAACACTGTTCATTTTGAAGTGTTCTTATTCAAGTTAAAACCTTCTAACATAATTTTATGTAGGAACCTGCTTTTTCTTTTGTATTAAGTCACGTTTCAAATAACAGCTTAATAATGAAACAAATAAATTATTTTATTAAATCCCTCCAAGATTTCGTTGTTGTTATTTTCAAAATTAATTGAAATATATGAACATAGCATACTTTATGAGAAATGTTATCAAGAGAGAGTTAAGCATGACGCTAGTTTTCTAGTATAGAGACGTTGTCAATTGAATAGTTGCCTTGATCACTGCAGAATGTTATTGAAATGTATAATAAAGCACAGGTTGTATCCTAGAGGAATTTGAACACAGAACTTAAAAAAAGAAACCAAGACCAACAAATAAACAAAGACCAGCAACCAATCGTTAGTAGCAACACATCTACAGCGTCTTATAGATCAAAATCATTGTCACTATTTGTACATTCCGTCACTCACTCACCCTACAAAATGATGATAACAATAACAGCAATAATAATAATAATAATAATAATAAAAATTATAGATTATTTTAATTAGAACAATAAATCTAATCAAATGTCTAAAACATTATGCAAGAACAAAGTGAAATAAGTGTAAGGCACACAAAAGCACTCACAATGACATATGCTCTCTCTCTCTCTCTCTCTCTCTCTCTCTCTCTCTCTCTCTCTCTCTCTCTCTCTCTTTCTCTTTCTCTCTCTCTCTTTCTCTTTCTCTCTCTTTCTCTTTCTCTCTCCTTTTCTCTCTCTGTGTCTCTCTCACCCATCCACACACACACACGCACAAACACACAGCGGATAGAGTCAATTCTAGTGGTTGTTATCAAAATAAAGCATCACAAGCATTATTAACATTCATGATAAACTCCCATCACTCGTCTGCCAGGAAAACAAATTAGAAAATTTCTCACCATGAATAGCATTAAGAAAAGTTTCAATATGAATAACAATAGGGGAAAACTACAACTGCAACAGGAGGGTCTATAATTTATTCCTTTTCATGAATAAATTCATAAATTCACATTGATATTTCTTATCTGTTCTAATTATTATTATTGTTATTGTTGTTGTTGTTGTTTGTTTTGGGGATATTTTTATTGTTGTTGTTGTTATTGTTGTTGTTGCAGGGAGTAAGTTTAGTTTTAATAAATGTTAGGAATTGAAGATGTTAATTATGGAATTTGCCAACAATATAATGTATTTAAGGATTTGCTTTTGATCAGAAGTACTCACTCACACACATATGTGTGCATATGTGTGTATATGTGTGTGTATGTATGTATGTATGTATGGAAAACAAACCTCATCCAGCTATTCTGATTATATGTCTGTGCACACGTTTGAATGTGGTGTGTGCCAGAGGGTTTGCAAATCCAATGGGGGTCTTAAAAGACATGTTAGGATCCACAATGAGCAGAACTTACTTGCAGGTATTGGTAGTGCAAATCAGAGGTGCAATCTGTGTGGGTGTTTTTTCAAAACACTGTCTGGTTTAAAAAGCCACATCAGACGCCATGAAAGGGCTAAGGTGTAGGTGCAGGAGGTGGTCAAACTCTGTTTAAGGAGT